>NC_056744.1:718606001-718906001 GCF_019279795.1 Protopterus annectens
CAACGAAACAAAGGCAGGATATACGTATGGCTCCCAAATATGCTACAAGTCTAGAAGATGTAGGATCTTTGCTTGGAAATGTTTACATAGGTATTTTTATACCCAAAGCAAACTCCAAAGAAGTTTTCCTCAGTTAGATTGCAAATGATGGAGGTGTGATGGGGAAGAAACAGATAATTGGGAACATATTTTTTGGGAGTGTAATGAGTTGGCAGACTTTAAAAATTCCCTGATGACTACTCTGTCAGAAACACTGGTGAACACATTGGTATAACTAAGGAAATTATTTTTGAGCTGTCATACAGATTCAGAACTGCCTAGACATAGTAAGGCCTTGCTGAGTTTAATTCTGGTGGCTGCCTAAAAAGCAATTACTAGAAAATGGAAATCAAAGTCTAAACCAACCGTACTAAAAGTAGTGAATATTTTAATAGAGATAAAAGTTGAAAGCGGGATCTTTAGAAAAGGGTAGAAGCAAATTACAGAGAAAAATGGAAACTGTGGGAACAAGACATACATAATAATGTTTTGGAGGAGAAATGAGGTATAAGGGAAGACAAGAATTGAATGAGCTATGTAATATTAGATAGACAATGACTGTATAGAAGATTATATGTGATGTATAATGTTTACATTTAAAAAGATGCCAATATGGTTTGTTTTCATTTATATAAATGTGTGATTGTTTGTCATAAGTGATAATTCAATAAAGATTTTTTTAACAAAAAAAAAAAACATCCTCTAAGTTCAGTAATAACTATTGCCATTCTACAACCACTGCCTGACAACCAACTTTCATTTATAGCCCATCTTAATACTGGAGTCCTTCCAAAGTGCTCCAAAGCTTTAGAAAGAAACCATATTCCAAAAGAAAAGTAGCAAATGAAAGGAAGAAATAAAACTCCAAACTATACAACAACCCCCCCATTAATATTCCAAAACGTGCACGCTGATTAGTCAGCGTGCACGTTGTAAATCAGACTTATACTAATGGAAAAAGGTCCAGTCACCCGGACTTTTTCCATTAGTATAAATCTTTTTTTATTTTTTTTTTTTATTTTTATTTTTTTACAGCAATGGAGAACTCAAGATCTCTGTTGCTTTTTAGAAACTGTCTCGCTATGTTAAGGGAGTTTAACATAGCGAGACAGCTTTAAACAAGTAACGTTGATCTTCCTTTCTCCATTGCTTTTTTTAAGGTTGTCTCGCTATGCTAAATGGGTTTAACATAGCGAGACAGCTTTAAAAAAAGCAACGGAGAAAGGAAGATCTCCGTTGCTTTTTTTAAAGCTGTCTCACTATGTTAAACTCCTTTAACATAGCAAGACACTTTCTAAAAAGCAATGGAGATCTTGCTTTCTCCGTTGCTTCCACCCACAGCTCTGATGTACTGCATAAGCATATGCATGTGCAGTACATCAGAACTGCCGCAGAATACCAGGCAGCTGCGGAAGGGCAGCACTGAGGCATTATACAATGCCATTATTTAAGAAAAGTAAGTATATTTTTCCTTAAATAATGTCATTGTATAATAGCAATAACCCACTTCTGGGTGTGGGTAATGCTGGATTTATCCACAGTTGTCTTTGTTTGGCCACTCGGGCTTCGCCCTCGTGACCAAACCACACCAACCGTGTGTAAATCCAGCATTACCCACATCCAGGCGTGGGTTATTGCTTAAATATCTTACATTGAAAATCTGATATATTACAATAGCATGGAAGGCACAGAAAAACTCCATTTTGCAGTGAGAAAGTTTTACCTCCTATACAGGCACATTGCACACCAAGTGGGAGGTAAAGTCTGGTATCCCACCCCCCCCCTTCTACACTAGCAGCTAACCACCCCTAATTAAACCTGAACCCATCAACCCTCCTCCATCCATTCCTATTGAAATTCCTCACATTCTACCCTGGTTGCCCTAATACTCTCCTTTCCTTATATAACCATCTTACTTAAGAACACTTGCAAAAACTAAGCTAAAACCTGCCTTTATACATTCTATATATGTAAATAACAAATGTCCTAATGTTAGGCTTGTTTAGCCCAGTGCTTACTGTTGCATGATTATTAACCACTTTTGTACAGTTCTCTCTGTAGCACTTGCCCTCAGGATTGTATGCCTTGAAGTGCCACTGTACTTTTGCCTCTTTACTATCAATATCATGTTTTAAATAATCCCTTTCTTTGTGTTACTGCCAAGCTGTGGTTGTACAGGCTAGTTTGTGGATCAGCCCACTGCCCAAGTCAAGAAACCTACATACATACTTAAATAAATGAGTGTGTGTGTGTGTGTGTGTGTGTGTGTGTGTGTGTGTGTGTGTGTGTGTGTGTGTGTGCGCACTTGTGCAGGTGTGTATGGCCGCATGCACATCCTGCAATGGGTTGGCATCCTATCCAGTGTTAGTTCTCTGCCTTATGTCTTGTATGTGTTGAGATAGGCTCCAGCTCCCACATGATCCCGAACAGGACAATTTGGGCAACAGAATATCAATTAATTAATTAATTTTATTTCAAAATATATCTGGCCTGTACATTAGAAGAAGCCACTTCAAGACCTACTGCAAGGCATGGATGTTTATGTCTTGTCTATGCCATGGACAACTTGGAATCATCTTGTAGGCCTGAATGCTAAAACAGCTAGCTAGGGATGGATGGGTGTAAACAGCTGAGGCTGACTTGTTTACCCTAGGGGAGAGTGTTGGCAAAGTCCCACTTCAAGAATTCCCCAAGAAGAATGGCCCAGGACTACAGTACTTGCCTACAGACATTGTGAGTATGAGTGCACTTGTATTATGGCTGGAAATGTGTGTGGAAGTATAAAGTCACACAGAGTTCAGTGCACCAGTCTTTCCGGACAGTAGGTACAAGTTGTTAAGAGCAAAACAAATTTTCCTGATCCCCAAAGGGATGATACCCAGTTCTTCCTTTCTTCTTTTGGTCTCCAAGGATACTGAGGATCAGGAGGGACAAACAGGTTAATATGGATAGGGGCTTCATGGTCATAAGGGGAAAAGAACAGGAACCAAAAGAAGCTACTGTTCATGCATTGTTTTGATTTTATGGTTACAGCAGCAGAAACTGTATGTGGTCAATGCTCTGTGCATATGTCCCTGCATTCAGTGGCATGTGCATGTATTGTGCATATAAAAATCTGTCCTCACTGACTTACATTAGTACAGGGAGAAGACAATGCCAACAAACCCACATTATGTAATGGGGTTATTTAAAAAGGTAAAACACTTTTTCAATAAATAATGCCACAGTATAATAGCAATACACCAGGGCAAGTTCATGGGTAATAATTATTTTTACCCATAGTACATGGGTCTAATCTGATCAGTCAGACTGTACCATCTTGACCAAATTATGCCCCCACTATAGGCATAATATAAATTGCCTATACTCTGCCATAGTATATTGCAAAATTATTAAACTTTCAAGTCATGTTTTTGAAGACGTCCCTTAATGAAAGCAAAATAAGGATTTTCAATTACCAGTCAACAAACAGAAACTTTTTATTCAATATCATTTTATATTCAGGGCCATATGAAGGTTTTATTTAATATGTAAATGCAGCAGTCATGTTTCTATGGCTTATAAATTCTGGAAACTAGTACCATTTGTTAGAACAAAAGGTTTCCAGATTGACTATACACATTGAGCTATCTGAAACACAAATACTGGAAACCAGACAGTTCTGAATACCATTTGCATACCAGCAATGTATACTGTTCATCACCTTCCCTGTTGCACCTCAGTATTTAAATAATACATATGGAGGAGGGGACGGGCAAATAATCTGCATCCTCCATGTGAAAAGGAGTATATGCAACTCAATCACACAACCTCAGAGAACTATACATAATTGTATACAGTATCTGCCATAGGTTCTCGGTTACAACATCGACAGATGACAAGACCGACAACGAAATCACCAACGCCAGAGGATCGACAAGTCAGAAAACCGACGGATGAAAACACCGACGCGGAGAACACCGAGATGGGGAAAGGATGTGTAAGTATGCGGTAGTGACGGATGTTAGGGTGCGAGTAAGGTAAGTGTGCGATGTTGACGGTCTGTAGGGATAGGGGTGGGTTAAGTGAGTTAGAGTTAGGGCGCGGGTTAGGTAAGGGTGCAGTAGTGATATTTTTTGGGTTAGGGGCGGGTTAAGTGAGTTAGGGTTAGGGCGCGGGTTAGGTAAGGGTGCAGTAGTGATATTTTTTGGGTTAGGGGCGGGTTAAGTGAGTTAGGGTTAGGGCGCGGGTTAGGTTAGTGTGCGATAGTGACGGACCTTAGGGTTAGGGTTTCGGTTAGGGTTGTAGATAGTTGTGTATGTAAGGTTTAGTGTTTGTTTGTTAGGATTTTGGTGTGCTTGTGTTGTGTGTGTGGTTTTTGGACAGGGGATTTGTTTTGTTAATTGGTTGTTGTGATGATGTGTTGAGTGTATGAGGTGTCGTGTTTGTGAACTGTCGATGATGTGGTGTTGGTGATGTCGTTGTCGGTGTTATGTACTGTCGATGTTGTAACCTAGAACCCTGCCATAAGAGATGTAAATAATGAAGTCCTGTAAGGTAGGGGCATTAAGACGAAAGTCTCATAAATATCAACTGAGAATGTCACAGTTAGCCCCACATCATACCTCTCAAACTCTTAGCTCAAGAAATCTGGACAAAGCCTAACATAATGGAGGGACAAGTCCCAAAACAGGGACAGATTTTAAATACTACTTAGAAAGATGGTAGAATAAAAGGTTTTGCACTAGCACACATTTTCTGAAGGATATGAAGTTTGAAACTCAAGTGTCTGTTATAATTTAGTGACTTCCATCCTCATTGATTTGCCAGAAAACCACACCTTTTATGAGGAACAAAGCAATAATATCAGGCAAAAATATAGACAGTTGATAGGCATGCTCCATGTCAGTATTAATAATCCAATATCTCAGTAACTACATGAAAACTAAATGCCCTATCCCATTAACAGTAATGTGTACTACACACAGCCTCTTCAGCCCAACTAATGATACACTCAGCTATGCAGCAGTCTGCTGTTAATTGCACAGTGTGCACATTCAAATTTCTTGGCTCAGATATTATAGAATTGTACTGCTTCAAATGACAGTATGAATCTTTAAATTCTGAAGTTCTCCTGTTCAGTCATTTGGCATCACTTCAGTTTAATTACTCCCCAATGATTTTTCTCATAGGTGTGGTAGTTCCCACCACTGCCTGGTGACCATCTACCTTCACTATAAATTGGTCATTTTTTACCTTATGTGTGAAAGCAGAACATTTAAGCCATCATACATGATTTGTGTAGGCACCCATGTCATAAAAATGTTATCTTATGCTCTCCACATAGAGTGTACATGTTCCCACACACATGCCACCCAGAGAGCTACCACCACCAGCTTGGGATGATCAAAGCTATTTCCTCTCCAGTCTTATAGCCAATGTAAATGTGCAAGCCTCCACTTACACAGAAATAGTCAGCTAACCAGGACCCCACCCCACCCCCACAGGACAGGTAAGTTGATGTAAACAGTTCACTCCCACCCTTCCCTGCCCAACTCTTCCAGCACCTGAGCTACTAGCAGACATTCACCCATCTGGGTCAAGTCAGAGCTTTATTCCTGTATGCCACAAAGCACCAAGATGTGCTAATTTGTTTGATTTTTTAATTTTGTAAGAGGTAACTGACATTTTACAGTTATATGCATTATAAAGTATAAAACAATATTTAATTATGAAACATAACAGTTATAAAGGGGATTGAAATGGATCGATAATGAAACAGTGGGTCTCCCTTAGCTGAGATGCAACACATCATAAGTGAAACATTTAAACAACATAACAATGACACCTTAAAATATCACAAATATAAAAACTGAAAACATCCCTAAATGATTTTGCAGGGAGATGTATGCCGTGCACCTTGTGACATTCCCACTCACTATCTATATTATCTGTTAGATCGCTCAAAGTGTCAAACTGTAAGGAAAAAAGTAAATGTTAAAAAGAAAAAAGAAAGCAATTAAACTTGTCCCACTTCTCCAACTCTAACAACTGCAGTACCTTTGATTAAACAGTTTACTATCAAAATCCCGAATGCAGATTGCCTGTAGACAGGATATCAGACGACAGATGGACGATTGCCATGTTGCCGACCGTTACATGCCACTGTGCATTCGCTGATATGAACTTGAACCAATGACCAAAGATCGCAATACAGTGTGGATTGTGACATTCATCCCTTTCCCCACTGTAGAGCAGTCTCGGAGTTGGAAAATATAGTTAGCAGGGGGGTGCAGGGGGGCTTGCCCCCCCCTGCAAAAACGTGATGTGAAGTGTAGGAGTTACACTTACCTGAGCTCCTATATGGACATCACGTTCGATATTTGGTGAAAATGTCAAATCTGCTGAATTCGTTCAGCAAATTTGACATTTCACCTAAGTTTGACATTACTGTTCGAGGTACCGAACAGATTTTTTTTTTTTTAAATTTTGAGATTTTGATAGTAAACTGATTAAACAACATCTTACATTGGGATATATTTGTTACATAAAAATAGGATACACAGTACTGAAACCAACTGCCACCTCTTAACTGCCCTCACAAATATTCCAAAAAGCAAAGGTTGTAATCACTCACAGCATTACTGTTATGGAGGTTTGGGACATTGCCACTCTTTACGCATGCAATAGACTCCTGAGAAATAATTAGTTTTCAGTTTTATTTTTTTTCCACAGTCCCACATAATGTATCCGTCACTTCAGACAGAAAAGCTTGCTGAGCAGGGCTGTTTACTGCACACACTACGGTGATTAAACTGAACTATTGCCAAGGATTTCAATAATTACACTCTCCAAGTATGCTAGTGATCAAATTATATTCATGTTTTCAGGGAGCTACTAGCCAGTCAAAGTGCAGCATTTCTCATACTCTTTCAACAAATGTACTTACTCCGTGCTCCTATTTCTCGTCTGTTTCAATACATTAGAGGCATAGTGCCCAAATTTCTATTCTGTATTCAGTCCTCATATTGTTGCCATTGGGTCTATATTATATTTTCGAAAGTTTCAAACATCGAACACCATATGAGCGATGTTTGAAATTTCGAAAATATAATAAAAAAATAAATAAAAAACTATACTTATCTAAATGCTGTAAGCAGGGGGGCAAGCCCCCCTGCACACTCCTGCTACTTAAATATTCCTACTCCGAGATCGCACTGCATTGAAGTAAAGGGAAAATATTCCCTACGGCGATTTCAGTGTTACGCATGTGACGTTTCAACGTTTCAACCAATCGGGTTTGCTCAATACGCGTTCACCGTTTACAATTTTCAATCACAAGATAGGAACCCATTGCCATTTCTACCTACCTAATATTTAGAAATGTATAACTTATTTAATATTGTCTCTATACACCTAAGAAACATATAAATCATTTGAAGGTATTGGGTCTATTCCTGCAACCATAAAAGGTTGTTTTGAAAGAATATCCCTATCTTCAGGTATGCTGTGTAAAAGTCTTATATGTAAAGGCTTAGACTGAACTAGACATGTGTAGGCATAGTGGGCTCCATGACACAATGCTTCTCTGAGATGCTCAGTGTACTTGGATGAATACACATAACTGACGTATCTCTCAACCACTCAAAACAAGAAATCTGGACAAAAACAGAAATAATGGGGGGACAAAGGCCCAAAAATAGGGACAGATTTTAAAATTTGCTCCTATAAACTTAAAAAGTTGCTTGGATAACAGATTCTATATTATTATATATTTTTTGAAGGATATGATGTCTGAAACTCAAATGTATGTCATTATTTAGTTATTTCAAACTTTAATAATTTGTCTGAAAAATGCAAATCTTATGAGGAGCAGACCAAAAATATGAAGCAAAAACTCTGGACAGCTGAGAGGTATGATCACAGAGTATGTCTGGCCACAGCTTGCCGTAGAATTAACTTATCTACGCTCTAAAACTATCACTTTTCTGTATAATGCGTCTCAGACAAATTAAACATTTTCTTGCTGTATATATGTATATTTCTTGAATAGCTGTTCAGCATACACACACACACACACTGTAATGGTATTCGTAGTTTCAGGGTTCATACGTGAGCTAGGCCAAACAGCACCACAATGCCTTTATGCCAATGTGCTCAGTGCTGAGTAACAACATTTACTATGTGAATGTGAGGAGCTGTGCTGTCACATCTACAAGTTTGTGGGCTGTCTGTAAGTTTGTAAAGCAGATTAAAACTACTGTAGGTTTTTGAGCATGTAAAATTTTAAGTGCAAATTGACGATTGCTTTCGAACCTTGAGTAATTAGGAAGTGTGCATTGCTGGCGCTCAATTAAGAAGAGCAGATCACAACAAGAAGTAGCCAGGCTGGCAGCTAAAGCAAGCATCTAAGCCAATTGCAAAGTAGATACAAAAGGCACGACTTCACCTTTTATAAAGTACGTGCGCTCGGAACATCAGAACAGATACACATAAAAAAGCAACTATGAATTGCAAACAAGTGGGAAAAGACTTCATTTACATAAGCTTGTTGCATACGTTTTTAGGCATTTCTCTTTTAAAACTCATTATAGTCTCATTTACATAAGATTTTCATAGCCTGTCCACAATGACTCTGCCTAAGTGCAGCTAGCCTCTACAAATCATGCTAAAGCTGTACTTCGTTGCAGCCAGTACAAATTTCCTCTACACATAACTGCAATTACTGTGACTATTGCCCTAATTCTTAAGGTAATGCATAGTATACCTCTGAAATGAGCATGATACTGTATGGAAGAATAAAACATTACTTTGTATACAATGACTTTATGAATTTATTGTTCCGTAATAGCATCAGTAGCCTTATGTTATATAGAACTTAAGTATAGTCAAATAATGCAACATTTCACTTAAGTAAGAGATAGCAACTGGAACTACCTCTTATCAGGATCTATGCAAAAGAGTCTGGATTTCCATCTTTTTGTCCCATGTCCTGCAGCAACCACAACCACCACATCCCATTTCAGGACCCCAAACTGTGGCAAGTGCATGCAAGTCAGGATTGTAAAAATATTTTAAGTAGTTAAAAAAATTATCTGACCATTTTACATTTGTAGGTTTGCAATATTTGTATGGAACAGAACAAGCACCACAGTATTTTCATGGGCTTTTGTTATCTTGCCTTGAA
Source organism: Protopterus annectens (assembly GCF_019279795.1). NCBI lineage: Eukaryota > Metazoa > Chordata > Ceratodontiformes > Protopteridae > Protopterus > Protopterus annectens. The sequence goes on from NC_056744.1 coordinate 718,615,207, forward strand.
TGGAAACAGTGGAGTTTATGAAGATTTCTTTACAGCTCAAGTGTACCCATAAAGTGGATTGTTGAGTGTAGGTTGTCTCTTGGCTTTGATCTGCTAAATTAATGTCTGTGGTTCACTCCTACTGTACACCAGAGGTGATACTTCAGCCATAACAATTAGTACAATTAACCCTGTGCTGATGTTGGTTAAGCAAGTCAGCATACATACATACATATATACATTATTATAAAAAGATTTGTTGCTTGCTCTTTGACTCTGCTTTTAACCATATCAAGAGATACCAACTCTCCTCACCTCTACCATAGCCCATGCACCCTACCTGACTCCTTAAGTGATCACCTCCCCACCTCTATCCTTAGACGCACCTCCCAGACACACAAACCACACCTATTTAGAGATTGACGTAAGCTCTCTAACTTCAATAACACCCAGTTTAATTCCATGCTATGCAGTATTGATTAGTCCATCCTTAAACACATCCCTCTTGATTATGCTGTCATTAAATTCAACAACATTTTTCTAGATACCCTTAATTCCCTTGCTCCCTCCAGGAAAATCAGAATTAAATCAAACCATGCTACATGGCTCCCTAAAGATACTAGAGCACTAATGCATACCAGGGATAGCACCTGGATGTTATGGCTTAAAACCAGGCATACTCCCCATCTACTGAAATACAGACAATTACTTAACCTAGTTAAGAAATAGGTCACCAAAGACAAGACCTCTTACTATGACTCTCCTCAACTGGACAACAGGTCCAACCTGCGCAACTTCTGGACTACTCTTAACAAAATACTTTACCCTGGCAAGCCTTCTAGCCCCTCACCCTACCCCAACAAATCTCCTCCTGAAATTGCTACCCTTCTCAACAAACACTTCATTGACACTATCCAAAACCTTACACCCTCAAATACTAATGCTGAAACTATTACTGCTACCAACAACCCTCATAGCCAGAATCTCTTCTCATTTAAACCTGTGTCAACTTCCTACATCAAATCCCTTCTTCTTAAGCTTAAACCATGTTCTCCCTCTACAGATAACCTACCTCCTACATTTCTCAAACTCGCTGCTGAATCTATAGCCTATCCTATATTCATTTTCATTAACAGATCTATACAAGAGGCTACAGTTCCTACTATCTGGAAATCCTTCTATACTATCCCACTGCATAAAGGTGGCAACTCCACTGATCCATCTAACTATCGTCCCATTGCTATTCTTTCTCCCAGCTCCAAGTTGCTCGAAAAATGCATACATTCACAACTTCTCAACCATCTCCTCCAACACAACCTTCTCACTCTCACTCAGCATGGTTTCTGTCCCCACCACAGCACATCTACCGCCCTCCTCTCTTTCACTCATACCATAGCCAATGCCCTTGATAACAATCAGCTAATATCCTGCCTTTTCCTTGATCTTTCCAAAGCCTTTGACACAGTCTCTCACCCTATACTACTTTCTAAATTATCTAACCTCAACCTGTCTTCTTCCCCCCTTGCTTGGTTCTCCAGCTATCTCTCAGGTAGGCAGCAATCTGTCAAATGGCTCTCCTGCTCTCCCTTTATATCTGTTCCAACAGGTGTTCCTCAAGGCTCTATCTTGGGTCCCCTCTTATTTAATATCTTTACAAACGAACTAGTCACCTCTTGTAGACAATCTTCTCTTATACAATATGCAGATGACTCTACACTCATCTCAATCTCCAGTAGTATCACAGACCTTCGCACCCTTACTCAAAACTCCTTTCTATCCACAGAGAAATGGTTATCTGACAATCTGCTTATCCTTAACCCTAAGAAGACCAAGCTCCTGCTCTTTCTCCCCCACTCTTTTTCCAATCACAAATCTACATTTATCATAACATCCTCTAACAACACAATCATAAAACCTGAACCACACACTAAACTGTTAGGCATCATTATAGGTGATGAGCTCAAATTTAGCTTACACTTACTGGAAGGAATAAAAAAAACACACCAGAAACTTGGCTTGCTCTATCATAACAAAAGATTTCTTACTCCAAATGCTAGACTCTCCCTAGTAGAGTCCTTCCTCCTGCCCACACTTCTCTACGCAGCCCCAATACTAACCAATATACAAGCTACTACCATGAACAAACTGCAACAAACCATAAAATTGCAAGATTCATTACTAACTCCCCCTACAACTCCCATCACTGCCTTGCCCTAAACTCATTACAATGGCTCGAATTCCCTCAACTACTGCTACTTTCTCAATTTCAAGTTATTCACTCCATTCTATACAGGCCTTCATCCTGTCCAGCTCTCACTACTCTTGTATCTACCTATACCCCTTCTAGAACCCTCCGCACCTCTAACCAACAACTTCTGAATGTAGATCATCCAAAGAAGAACACAGGCAAACTGCAATATAACTGCTCTATAGCCCTCACTTGGAACAAACTTCCTCTGAACATCCGCTCCATCATACACCCTGCATATTTTAAAAAGTAACTAAAATATTATCTTCTCAACACTAAATCATGTCTCTGCTTAGAATCTATCTGATATGTCTCCTTTATACAATTGGTGCACCTTCCCTCTGAACTCCTGAAAGCACCTATACATTCCTACAAAGCCTATGCAAGAAATCTGATTCACTTGTATATCTCTTGTTTGATCACTTGTATATAACTTGTTTTGTACATTAAAAAAAGCACATTAGGGGTTCATATACTCATTTCTTTGAGAAAACCATCTTGCTGTAATTTGAATATGTTTGAGTCATATTTGTATTACTATGTTTTGGAGTTATAATTGGTTATGGTACTTTATATGTTTTGTTACCTATGTTATCCTAATTGTTCATAGGTTCATAGGTAGGTACTAGGCTATCGGCCCTAGGGCCCATACAAGCCTAGCCAAAAAATGTACCCTGGCTTTCGCCACCCAAGAAAATTATTTTCCTGTGCCCCTGTCGAGCAGAGCCACAGAAGTGATCCCCGGGGTGAATTTCCCATTTCCCATCCAATCATCAAGATGTTTCTTGAAGAGTGCTAATGAGGAGCTCTGTTTGACATAGATAGGTAGTCTGTTCCAGAGTATGGGAAGTCTCTGGGACAGGAATCTATCCCTCCAGCATGTTCTGTTTATTGTATATAAATGAGAAACAGAAGACTGGACTACAGTGACTATAAAAAGTGTATTCATCCTTGTGTTAAGAAGCAGTAATAGAGTCTGGTTTTGTTCACAGAATTGCATTTTGGAGTTATTTGAAACCAAAAACATAAACCTTAAAATGTTTTGCTGTTTATTGTCTTGTGGAATTTTTGAGTGCTGCATAAATACTAGGAGGGTAGTTGGGGGATGAATTTATGACATCTGGATGCAGAGATGAATTATTTTTTTTTCCATATGCTCGTTCCTTTTGTCCCTACCAATCATCAAGCCTTCCTCTATCAGTCCTGAACCAATTCAGTCTTCTGTACTTGGCATCCCCAGTCATGATGAAAGACAACTACAAGGACCGTCATCCTGGCAACCATGGAGGTGGTTTCAGCATTCTCTTGTATACCAGCATTGCGGGTATTTGAACAAGTGTCCTAATACCCCCCCCCCCCCGGTGGCTGACATATGCATCAGCATAAGAATGGCATGTCCTATACACAAGACAAAGAGGCTACCATCATCAGCTTTGGTCCACCAAGACCACAATCCCAATGTTGGCCCTTTTGCTGTCGTGCAAGCCTTCACTAGAGTGCTGGCAACTGGCTGATTGAAAGCCACCTCACCCTTCCCTAGGATGGGCAAGCCACTATTGGCCATTCACTCCTGCCCTATCCCAAACCGATATACTAGCTTCTGCAATGGCATGCTCCTCATGCTATTCTAACTTTGGTTGCCTGGGATGTAGTCAGCATCTTATCATCTTATCCCTCTAAACTACAGAGCTGTTCTGAAATAAATTAACTTTAATTAGTCTTAGACTAGAAAAAGTTGAAGTCAATTTATATCACTTAAATCAGGCTGTGTTTGTTAATAATTATTAATGGAGTCCTTTCAAGTTTTGATGGTTGTTTTGCAAGAGGTTGTACTGGGAAAGTAATTATAGCTGACATGGGATGGATTGATGGGTGGATGAACTGCATATGTGAAAATATGTGCATGCATTTTTTATTAAGAAAGGAAACAAGTAAACAATTGTGTGTTGGTAGCTTAAATTTTAAAAAAAATGAAACCACGCTAATATAGTTACCAACATCCCATTTTTTCCACTCTGCAGCCCACACAAAAGGGCAATACACTCTGGCGGGTGATAGGTCTGCCTGTCAGCCCATTTGTGAAAGTTACATTACTCAGCCACTAGATGCTGTTTGAAGCCTGTGTCTGTTTTTGGTATATAACACTGTTCAGTTCAGGATTACACTAAACAAAATGCATTCTTTTTTTTAAGTTTACTTTGTTTCTTTGAAATGAAAACAAATTTGTGCCTAAACTGCTCCAAGCATATATTGGTATGGGGTATGAAAACCTTGGGATTCCTCTAGTATGCATTGCAAATGGCACAACTGTGTATTAACTTGCTCTGTTTTTTTTTCAAACAAGAAACATCCTTATTAATTTATCTTGTATGACATAGGCCATGTTACATTTATATAAATGACAATAAACCATAGCGACACAATCTCATTTGCAAACATTAAACATTCCAAACTGTGCTGACACAACTGTAACTGCAAACATTATACATCACTTTTAACATATACAGTCATTGTTAGCCAGCCATTACTTACCTCATTCAAATCCTGCCTTCTTTTAAACCTCATTCCTCCTCTGCATGTATTGATCCCACAGTTTCCATTTTTCCTATGTAATTTGCTCCTACCCTTTTCTAAAGATCCCAGTTCCAGTTGTTTTAACTCTAATATCTTCATTACTTCATGTAAAGTTGGTTTAGACTTTAATTTCTAGTAATTGCTTTTTTGGCAGTCATCATAATTAGACTTAGCAAGGCCTTACTAAGTCTAGGCAATTCCGAGTTTGTATCATAGCTCAAAAAAATAATTTCCCCAGTCACTTCAATTTGCTCACCCAGCATCTACAACACAGCAGTCTGCAGAGAATCTTTGAAGTCTACCAACTCATTACACTCCCAGAAAATATGTTCCTGGTTACCTCTTTCTGCCACATCACACCTCCAACATTTGCTGCCTACCTGAGGAAAAATTCTTTGAAGTCTGTTGGGTTATAAAAATATCAATGTAAGCACTTCCAGGCAAAGATCCGAAATCTTCTAGATTTTGCATATTTGGGAGACATACATATATCCCCCATTGTTTCTTTGTGAACTGCTTATTTAATCTCTCTTCCCAGTCCTTCCTAGCCTCCTCTGATTGATTCTTATAGTTATGCATTATTGTATATGCTGTACTAATTATTCCTTTCCTAATGGCAACTTCTTTTCTAGATTTTACTAAAAACTCTACCAGTGCTGGTCTTTCATTTAGGACTACCCTATTTCTTTTTCTTTGCCTATACTCTGATATTAATCCTTAATATTTTCTATTTGAGGTTGCATTCTTGGCCAGTATATTTATCATCTCAAACACTCTTATTTTATTGAAAAATACTATTTTAATACTGTTGAACATTAAACCTTGAAAACAAGTAATTTATTCCTTGAATGGAAAAGTAAGACTAAATTTCTTTACTAAATCATTATTCTTGTAGAGGTCATCCTTTCATTTGTACAAAGGTTGGGGGGAAATAGAAGGCTAAAGCTCCAATTTTGGCACAGGTAACCCAGATACAAATACCAGCTTTAACATCTGTAGGAGCTGGTTGGATTTACGGGAGTAAGCAGCTGCTATCAGTTTGCCCATCCTGGGGGTAGAGAAGTGTCTCTGGCTCACCACATGGGTGACACCTACTGGGAACATTGTGTGTTACACCATAGAGCATTGGTCTAGGCAACACACAATGCCATAGTATGTGCAGATGTGTTCCAGAGGATTCAGTAGGGGATGGCATGCTGAGGAACTCATACAGCTGATGAAGGGGAAGGGGTACTCTACTAATGACAGGGTAGGCCATCCTTGTAGTTCAGTAAGCTGGGTTGCTCCCTACCATCTAACTCTGGTTGCCTGAGGGAGGAATAGACTGATATGTTTTCTCAAATAGGAATGAATGGACTAGAGGTCTGTTACCTAGCCCAGGAATTGTCATCTCTCACTCCTGCAAAATGAATGGGCCAGTCAGGTGTTAAGCAGAAGAGCCATTGGGCTAGGTCCTACAGGAAAGCAAAAAAAAAAAAAATCAAATGGTTGAGAAACTCTAAAATGCACCAAAGGGAGAGCATTGATAACCTCAATGCTTCTGAAGACCTGCTACCACTGCTGCCCACACTTCCAGTCATAGCTCCATCCTCTTACCTCTGGAATCAGAGACATATCCAGAAAAAAATCAGGGACAGCTTTTTAAAAAATTAGCACTATTAACTCGAGAATGCAAATTAATATGCATATTCTGAACTATAAAAGAAGTCTATAACTCTTGACTGTCTTTATTTATTAAGTGTAATCCATTCTATTTTCTCAAAACTGCCAGTTTTAGAAAGGATTAGGAGCATACCTCTCAACTGTCCTGATTTTTGCCTCACATTTTTGGATTAATCCTCATAATTTTTTTTTGGCAAATCACTGAGATGATCTGAGGACTGAAGCCACTAAATAATGACATACATTTGAGTTTCAGACTTCAAATCCTTCAGAGAATGTATGTTAACACAAACCCTGTTACTCTTTCTAAGTTTGTAAGAGCAATATTTAAAATCTGTCCCTGTTTTTGCTCCCATCCTCACCCCACCCCCCATTTTGTCAGGCTTTTTCCAGATTTCTTGCATTAAGAGGTTGAGAGGTGTGATTGGAAGGAGCCACTCAACTGTCCAGATTATTGCCGAATGTCAGCATTTTTGTCTCATATTTTGGCCTATTCCCCATAAAATATGTGGTTTTCTAGCAAATCACTGAGGATAGAAGTCACTATATAATGCCATACATTCTAGTTTCAGACATCACATCCTACAGAAAAAGCATGCTAACACAAATCTTGTTATTCTCACAACTTTAAAAGTTTGTAAGAGCAATATTTAAAATATGCTCCTATTTTTGGGCCTTTGTCCCCATTATTTTAGGCTTTGTCCAGATTTCTTCCAAGAGGTTGAGAGATATGGGATACACAGCAAAATTCTGAGCCAAAATCAGGAATATTTGAACGTCCCCAGGATTAGATATTTTTTTTCCAGATATTACAGTACCGTCTTGACCACAGCCTTGTGCGACGTCACATGTGTTGCCACACCCTCTGTGTCCCACCACTTAACGTCTGTAATGGTGGCGGCTTTACCGAAAAGTGTGTGAGTTTGGTAAGTAGTGTACTCCTCGTCTTTTTTAATTTGTGTATATTTATTATCCGTAGCATACCACCGCTGAAGAATAGTGGCCGAAAGCAAAGAAAATGATAAATAAACATACATCGATAATGAAAACATGGAGCAATGAAAGGTTTCAGTTGATGTCATGTTACAAAATTTTAAGGTGGCTCCAGCACATTCTTCGAGCAACCACTTAACTGATTTCTGAGTCAAGTACTTAAATGTTCTTACCCTGCAGAATTTCAGATTGCTTCAAGATCAGCTCCAGTTACCCGCGTAATCAGGTTCGCAGGGTCGTGGGGAAGACACACACGAGGCGCAGAGGATCCCAAATGAACGCAATGCAAGTTTTTGGGTCTCTAAGAGGAAAACGGCACACACACATTTGAAAATCATTTTAGCTCTTCGTGGCATCACACGCACACATCCAGCCACAAAATTCCAGAGTTTAAAAGAAGCCTTTTTTATATTGCCCGGGATGTAATGAAATGGTACAGGTAAAAAAATGTAGATAATATAAAAATCAACAAAATGAAAGGCTGGTTGAGGGGTATTTGCAGGCGAGTCCCGAAAATTATTTACACTGATTGAAAAAGTAAAATTTATGCTAAAGTAAGTTGTTTGGGGGTAGTTTTATTTATAGATCTGTAGAATATCTGGGTAAAGTACAGTAAGCATGGGGCATGGATCATTTTATTAACTTTTTTGGACATGGACATACTTCTCAACTGTCCCTGATTTTGACTCAGATTTTAGCTCTGACCCTCTTAATCCCTCATAAAACTAGTGACTTTTGCAGGAAAGGTGGTGAATTACACTTAATGAATAATGACAGTAATTAAGAGTTATAGACTTCTTTTACTTCAGAAAATGTGCATTAATTCATATGCTCTGATTCTGTCAATATTTCAAATTAATAGCACTAATATTTTAAAAGTGTCCCTGATTGTCCCTGATTTTTTCCTGACTTGTCCCTGATTCTGTTGAAATGTGTCCCCGATTGGTTGAGAGGTCTGGACATGGATCATTTCTAAGTGTTCAGTTGTACCTTTTCCACTTTATTGCATTATTAGGTAAGCAGTCACTTTACTGCTTTATAATTTCTTTTGTTATTTTATGAATCAAGGCTGCAGCTGCTACACATCAATTATGATCTGTGTTCTATACTGCTTAACAAATCAAAATAAGTAAATAAAGCATTGTATACACAGTTCAAGCCTTACAACAGCACATATGTGGAGGCCCTTAACATTAACCTGCCCAAGCAACAAGGACCTCCGAAGCCGAAACACAAACACCAGTCACAACCAAAGAGACACATAGCTCACAACACCAGTGTGGCACCCAACAACAGCCCCTAAGGCAAGACAATGTACATAACACTTTAATCATTAATCTATAGTCAGGCACACTGATGTCCCACTCACCAGACTGAACAAGGAGAAAGTTACAGTCAGCTGCCTGTCGGGTGCCAGGATCCGCCACATAACGCATGCACTCAAGTCACTCCACAACAAGTACAAATATGACTCTGTCATTGTCCTTGCTGGAGTGAATGACTTGAGACGTACCTCCCTGGACTACATGAAAAGAGATATGGAAGAGCTCTTGGATCATGTGACCCAGGCAGGTATGACCCTAGCCCTGAGTAGCATCCTGCCTTCGCCAAGAATGATACCACAGTATAAGGACAAAATGATTGACTTCAACAATTGGCTAAGCTTCTGGTGTCATTCAAAGGAGATCCAGTATTTGTCTGCCTGGGAAGACATGATCGACAAACCACGATGCTTTGCCAGAGATGGTCTGCACCTGTCACCCCTGGGATTCAGGTTACTGGCTAAAGCTCTTGCCACCCCTATAGTGCCTTTTTAGGCAAGGTTCAAAGGATAAAACCACCACCGTAACAAATAGAAGCAGGCAAAATCTGAAGGTAATGCTACTCAATGCTAGAAGTCTAAACCTCAAAATGCACTCTCTTGAGTCACTCCTAAAAATGGAGAACATCGATATCTGTGCAATAACTGAGACCTGGTTCAAGGCTCCAGAGAGCACCCCTGCAATACCAGGCTACAATTCTTACCACACTTTTCGGCCACAAAACCAGGACTGAAACACTAAAGGTGGAGGAGTGTCCATATTCACCAAGGATATTCACACCTCCAGGCTAGTTGCCCAACACAATGCATCTGAAATTCTCCAGGTGCAACTAACACTAGGTAAGACTGCAATCCAGATTGTAGCTTGCTACAGATCCCCATCCATGCCCCAAGATTCTCACTACACCTTTCTAAACATACTGGAAAATATTAAGATACAACCAAACACCCTAATACTGGGTGATTTCAACTACCCTGCCATTAATTGGGAAAACTACTCAGGTACCAACTCCTTTTCCCAACGGTTCTTGGAATTCATAAATTCCAATGCCCTGGATCAACTTATCCATTGTCCCACCAGGGGCTCCAATATCCTAGACCTGGTCATTACCAACATGGGAGATAGATGCTCCACACCAGTGGTCACTCCCTCATTGGTCAGATCTGACCATAAGCAAATCATCCTTGACATCCATATCCCACCCCCACCTCCCAGTAAGGAAACCTCCTTAAAAAACTTCTCCAAAGCCAACTTCAAGCTACTGAAGTCAGAAGTGACAAACTTCACAACACCCACGCAGACGGGATCTGGAAGTTCGACTGCAGAATCCTACACTAAGGCACTGTACGAGCACATCCACTCGTGCATGAATCATGCCATCCCAAATAGAACCAAGATGCTCTTCTCCAAAAAAAGGAAGCCAATCTGGTGGTCCCTTGCTATAAACAAACTATACAACAGAAGGAATAAACTGTTGCAAAAAAAGAGGAAAATCCCAGGATGCAAAAAACTCCCTCACCAGCCTCAGTAAGAAGCTAAGATCCCTCATAAAATCCTCAAAAGCTAGTTACGAAAATAAAATTGCCAAAGATTCCAAAGACAACCACAAGGCATTCTATAGTTATGTCAAGTATCTAAATGGCAATGCTCAGATCTGCTCTGAGTTACAACAGAATGGCATTAAATATACTGATCCCAAGGATATTGCCAATATCTTGGCAGATCGATTTAGTGCCAGCTTCACCCCACTGTCACCCCCTAAAGGGCCCATCTCAATACCAAAAGATTGCCAAATTCCGATAATCATGGCCACACAGGTAGAAACCGCACTCTCCAAAGCTAAGAATACAGCATCCATGGGACCAGATGACATCCCAGGCTGTGTACTACATGAACTACAAAATGAACTGGCACCTCACCTAAGTGTGATGTTTAATCATAGCCTCACCTCAGGCTTCGTGCCCACTGAGTGGCGCACAGCTACAGTTATCCCGCTCCATAAGGGAGGATCCACCCTGGATCCTGGGAACTACCGTCCCATCAGTCTGACAAGCCTGATTTGCAAGGGCATGGAATGCATTATCATGGAACTTATAAACAAAGACATTGGCAACCTTCAAACACTAGACCTCACCCAGTTTGGGTTTGTGAAGGGCCGATCTTGTCTCCTGAATCTGATTGACTTCTTCGAATCAGTCTCCAGAGCTGTGGACGAGGGTAAGGCAGTCCACACAGCCTATCTGGACCTCGCCAAGGCCTTTGACACCATCCCTCACTCTGGAATCATAGATAAAATTACTAAGCTGGGCATAAATCCCTACGTCACTCGATGGGTTGCTTACTGAAAGAACCCAGACAGTAAAAGTAGCCGACTCCAAATCCAGCTCCAGACAAGTGACAAGTATGTGGCACACCTCATCACTAAGTGCTTTTCATCCAGAAAAAAGGAGGTCATTGTCCCACTGTACTCATCCCTCATTAGACCCATTGAAGAGTATAATGCCTCGTTTGGTATGTACCTCACAAGACATCTGTAACAGCTTGAAAGGCCACAGAAATACCTCACTAAAAGAATCACAGGCCTAAAGCAGATGCCTTATACTGACCGTCTAAAAAAACTCCAGCTATACTCTGGGGCATATCGTCTACTCAGAGACGATCTCTGCTTAACATACAAGGCCATGTCAAACCCTGAGCTGTTGGACATGCTCCACTTAAAGAAATCCCAATTCCTCAGAGTCACACGCCCCAGGGATCTAAACCTTGTCATCACAATGAACAAAACATGCTGGAGGGATAGGTTCCTGACCCAGAGACTCCCTATACTCTGGAATAGACTGCCCATACATATCAAGCAGAGCACCTCTTTGGCCCTCTTCAAAAGGAACCTTGATGATTGGATGGGAGATAGGAAATTCACCCTGGGGATCATGTCAGCCGCCCTGCTAGACAGGGGCCTGGAGAAGTAAATATTGTGGGAAGAAATATCCAGGGAATTGTTATGGCTAGGCTTGCATAGGCCCTAGGGCCGATAGCCTAGTACCAACCTATGAACCTATAAGTCTGATAGCTGATTGTGGTGGTGGTGCTGTGGTAGTGTTGTCGCCTCACAGTTAGACATTGCCCGTTCGATTCTCAGTTCGAGCACCTTCTGTGTAGCGACATGCGTGAATGGGCCTTCCTTTGTTGAAGGTTGTGCATTAGGCCCGGCAAGCCAGTACGTAAAAATCTACTGCCAATCATTAGCGGACCGGAGTTCCGCTGTGGCGACCCCTAACCGGGAAAAGCCGAAAGACACAAACAAAGACTCTTAGCTGATCTTGAGTTCAGAAATGATTATCACTTTTATTGGCAGGTCTGAAAAACTCCAGGGTGCCTTGTAAGGAAGAGAGATTTAGATGTGCTTTTTTTAAAGATCTTTGGATAGTTTTTAAGTTTTTTTTTTGGGTGGGGGGGGGGTCCTCCCTAACGACAAGATGGTAAGATCCTTGCACAGTTTTTAATTTTTTTCCAGGGGGGGGTCCTCCATGAAGGTAATCATATTTTAAGTATATGGAACTCATTTCCACCTTCTATAAGAAACACAGACAGCATCACCACCTTCAAAGAAGTACTGAAAAGTCATTGTAACTCTTCCTGGCTATGTTCCTGCTCCATACCTTAACCTCTTCCCTCTCCTTATATGATAACTAAACTCCTATGCCATTTTGCTACTTTCTCCATATTTATTTAATTATTGTTATCACTTGTTGATACTGGCACAGTAATACTGATTAATACATCTCTGTTTATACCTCTCTGATTGAATTCATCTGGCAATCAACTAAATTCCTGCTTTAATGTATATTTTCTGTATATATTACTATAATCAAACCAATTAGATTCCTGCTTTTATGTATATATTCTGTATATATTATTGTAATTGCTATGTGTAATACTGTTTCTACTTCTGTACCAATTACTGTTTATATTTTTTCTGTATCTATGTTTTTGTTGGAGTTTTTCTTCCCGGGCCTCCACTAAAAATAGGCTCTTTTAGGCCCAGTGGACTTTCCCAGTAAACAAATGCAATAAAATAAATAAATAAAATAAATAAGACAGCATTCACTGGCTTTGGTAGGCTTGTTTATTCACATTCTTTCTTTTGGTGATGGACTTGTATGTTGTCACAGAAGACCCTTTACTGATTCATTTTGGTGATAAGTAACAAATCAGTAATAAATACTGCAGTACTTGGGGGTCTGATGTCCCTTAGTGACTTATCAGCCTGTACTACACCAGTCAGCCTAATACGGGTCTTTTGTTTAAACTGCTGGGTTTGCTGTTTGATTTTCTGCTGTTTGTTAAGTATTTGATGGTACTTTTCATTGTTAAAAAGCAACCTGTTCTGCTTTTTTGATTTTCCCACCAAGCAGTGTCAAAATAACTGATTTGTTAGTTTAAAACATTATTTAGTCTCTTTGCTAATTTTCTGCTGTTTTAAATGTTTTTTTAGTGTCTCACTGATATTTTTCTGCTGTGTTAAACATTCTCTAGTGTTTCCCACTAAAAGTAGGGCAGCTAGTAGCTGTAACATAGTCCAGATACAGGTTTGCTTTATCTGGGTTTGTCTGTACCGGCTGTTTGTTCTGAGCATGTTTTCCAGGCCATCTTTGGTTGAAAGGGGCCTTTATGCACTCTAGTGAGAGGAGTGTGCTGATTGGAACTTGTCTGGTGAAGGGTGGTTGGTCTAGGGCTTGGCGTAAGCATCCTCATTGGTCTTTTTAAACCTTTTTAAAGTGTTTTTCAAGTTTTTAGCTTCTGTTATTGAAGCCCTATGTTTGAATGTTTCTGTTTGTTTGCGCATCGGGCAGCACCGTGCACTGCCAGGCAATTGTGTGCCATAGCCGGACAGATAAATTCAACAGTTTTCCCCTTAGGTATAGCTGTAGCACATTAGTGTAGCCTTCATCCTTAGTAATTTCCCAGTCAAAGAAATACTGATAGTGAGCTGTAACCTATTAAACCACCAACAAAAATATCCTGGCAGAAATATCTATCCATTGAGCACCTCCTTGATCGATCCTGGCAAAAACCCTTTGTGGTAACAGTCTTCAGTCTAGCATTATGGACAGTTGGGCTACTCTCGTTTCTCCTGCCAACCTTGTTGACTTGGGTCTCTTGAGGCACTGTAGCAATTGCCTGATGTACACCAACAACCCTCTACTAATAACTCAGTCTAGTACAAGTGCTAGAGATTATCTACACCAAGAATCTTGACTCCTTGCTCTCTAGCACTCAAAACAGTAATACTGAAGAGGTTGTCAAACCACCCACCATTACTCATGCACATAGTACCACTACTCATACACATAGTATGCATCAAACACAAAAATCAACATACACAGAGGTTCTGTCAAAGAACTTACCAAAACACCAGAGACCTCCAAAACACAAACTGCTAGAACCAACACAGTACCCACAGCACCCATGACACATAGTAACACCAGTGTGTAACCTACCATGCCCGTAAGGCATAACACTCAAAAAACGAATTTTCTTGTCATTGGAGACTCAATAGTGAGACACACAGATGTCCCACTCACCAGATTGGACAAGGAGAAAGTCATGGTCAGCTGCCTGACCAGTACCAGGATTTGTCAGATCACACATGCACTCAGGTCTCTCAGCAGCAAGTACCATTATAGCTCTGTCATAGTTCAAGTTGGAGTGAACCACCTGAGATATACTTCACTGGACTATATGAAGGGAGACATGATTGAGCTCTCTGAATATGTGTCCCAGGCAGATGTGCCCCTAGCCTTGAGCAGCATACTACCCTCACCTAGAATGATGCTACAGTATAACCAAAAAAATGATTGATTTCAATAATGGCTTAGTTTTTGGTGTCAAAGGGGATCCAGGTCCTGTCAGCCTGGGAAGCCATGGTCGACAATCCTTGCTGCTTTGCCAAAGACAGTTTGCACCTGGCAGCTCTAGTCTTTCTGCTGCGGCAAAGGCACTTGCCTCCCCCATAGTGCCATTTTATGCAAGGGCTCAAAAACAAACTTACCAACATGAAATTTGCCAGTCATAACAAAATAAGGGTCATGCTGCTAAATGCTAGGAGCTTAAACCAAAAACTGCACAACTACTTCACTAGAATCAGCTTGGGATTAGTGCTTCTGTTTTGCTCCTGGTGAAAGAAAGAGCAGAGGGACATTGTTTCCTAGCCTTTCTAGAGATTACCAATCACTGTAAAGCCTGAAATTGCTTCTTAGTAGCCAGTTTAGGATTAATGCTGTTGCTTTTCTTCTGGTGAGAGAAAGAGCAGAGGGGCATTGCTTCTTGCTGGTCTCTGATTGGTCAGTGTGTATAGGACTTTACAGAGTGGTATGGTTGCAGTTTTGGTGAGAACCTCTTCAGGGCCATTCTGCAGCTTGGCTTTCTGTTGCATCCAGCTGTTGTAGGTGCTCTCCATGGTATTGATCAGAAAAAGCCTTTAGCAAGTGTACTGAACCCAGCATAATCTGGGTTAATGTTATTTCTCAGAAAGCAGTTTGGGATTAGTGGTATTCTTCTGTGTCTGATAAGAGAAGGAACAAAGGATCACTGATTCCTGGCTGCATGCAGCTGTGTTTAGACTGGTACTTTATACACCACCAGACACACAGCACCTCCAGTAAATCAACTCCAAACCTGAAATGTCCTGCTCCGCCCTCAGCGTACATTAGTAAAGCCCTAGAACCATGGATTTGCACTTTCCAAACATCCTGACACAATGTAGCAGTTGTCTCATGTTTACTGGCAACCACCTACTCCTTAAAACAAACCTGACACAATGTGTTAAAGATGTAGTTATATACTGTTATTGGAGGTAAAGCTTTCACACAAAGCTACATCAAATAACATGCAGGTTGTCAGTACTGCACAACATCACACTAAACCTGTCACACAGCTCACACCAGGCATACAGACCTACATATGCTGAAGCTCTTAAGAGCAACCTGCCTAAACCACAAAGACCTCCTAAATGTAAGCTAAGAAACAGCTATCCTCAGCAACCTTACAAACACAGGCAGCATCCAGTATGAAACATATATTTGTGTCATAATGGTTCAGTTCAAAAACCTGTAAGGCAGACTTCCACATATTCCAATGTCCTAGTCATAGATGACTCCACAGTGAGACACTCATATGCACCATTCACTATTCTGTGCAAGAAGAGAGTCACGGTCTGTTCCTTTCGGGTGCCAAGATTCTCCAGATCATGAATTCCCCGGGTCCTTGCACCACAAGTACACATACGACACAGTTGTAGAGTACATGGGTTTAAGTGACTTGAGATGTATCTCCCTGGACTATATGAAGAGAGACATGCTGGATATCTCAGAATATATATCTGAGGCAGGTATGGAGCTATCCATGAGCAGCATTGTACCATCACTAATAAATGATGTAGCAATACAAACAGAAGATTATTAACTTCAAATTGTATTGACTAAATCCTTATCCACCCCATACTGCTTTTTTATGCAACATCTGTCTTTTAAAGCTTCCAACATAACAAAGAAAAATGCAGGCAACATAAAGTATTGCTGCTTAGCTCTAGGAAACTTAGCAGAAAACTCTTTGCCCTACAAGCACTCCTTACCATGGAAAACATTGATATATGTATTGTCACAGAAACCTAGTTCAAGACTAGTGAGAGCATTCCATCAGTGCAGGGTTTCAGTGCTTACCACATGTTCAGGCCCACTGCACTAGATGAAGGCACTAAAAGTGGTAGTGTGTCCATAATCTTAAAAAACATTCACCTCCAGACTAATTAGATAAGTTTAATTACCTAGAACTCTGCTACATTCAACTTACCCTTAACAAAACCCCTTATCATATCATAACTTAACACTTTTTAATTTCAACAAATCTTTTGGGTTTCTGATACCATGGCGGGAATGGACTCCATTCCTAAGTCGAAGTATGATTAAAGTTCATGAAATTAGTATTGTTTCAATCTTTGATGTCAGCCAGAAGTGCTCTTCTCAGCACCCACAATGTGCCCAGTAATAACTGTTTTCATTTTCTATGATGCTTTGTGGCTCATGTTTCCAGTGTTTATCATTCAGTATACAGAAGTCATCATGTTTCAAAACTTTCACTATGTTTGGGTCTTGTGAGGTCAGCAGATATATATGCAGTCCCACGATTGCAAATCTATACATGTAATCAATTTCAAGGAAGACTATACCTCCTTCGGAACGAGGAATATACAATCTTCGTATGTCCTGATTTTTATAAATCATTTGATAAGCATGAATCATCCTTTTTGTTTTCTTGTCTAATCTATCCAACACCTTTTGCAGCCAGTCAGTCACTCCAAAACTGTAAGTTAGGACAGGAAGAGCAAATTGGTTTATATCTTGAACTTTGTTCCTAGATGTCAATGCTGTTTTCAGGATTAATTTTCTTCTAAACTATTCCTTACTGAGTTTTATTCACATTTGTTCATGTGTTATTGTTGAACCTTCATCAATTCCCAAATATTTATACACTCCTTCTTGCCCAAGTTCTTTTATATCACATTCTTGTCCCAAACTGATGTTTTTCTTGGTGCTGCAGCTTTCCTGCTTTAAAGGTTGCTTTTGCACATTTATTAAAAACAAATGACATTCTTATATAATCTAAAAAAGTTTTGATTACTTGCAGTTGTGCTTTCAGTTCCTCATCTGATGAGCTATGCAGTTTAAATCATCGACAAAGAGAAGATGAGATGTCTTTATACTTTGTTGCTTTCTGGGAGCCAAATAACAGGCATGACCTAATCTGTTAAGCAGACGGTTTAATGGGTTAAAGGCAAGGCAAAAGAGCAGTGGTGATAGTCACCCTGGAATATCCTCCTTTGGATTTTTATCTCTGGAATAATAATTTGTCTTTTATCGTGACTTAACTGCAGAGTGGTTTGCCACAGTTTCATGGCCGGTGTAATGTAGTTTATCAGTGTAGGATGTATCTTATATCTTATACATTTTAAGCACTCTTTTATCCATGAATGTGGGATATTGTCACAGGCTTTTTGCAGTCTATCCATGCCATACTTAGATTCTTTCCCTTTTTACAATTCTCCACTATGACTTTATTTAACAACAAATGATCCTTTGTTCCATATGACTTTCTTTTATTACTCTTTTGTTCTATTGACGTAATTGAGTTTTCTTCTAAACAACTTTAAACTTTGTCGGCATCAATTCCAGTGTATAATTTATATGTCATCAGAAGGCAAGTTATTGGTCTATAATTTTAGGGCAGCTTGCAGGTTCACCGTTAAGAAGGAGCATTATTTTCCCGTTGTTAGCTAGGCTGGTGTCTGTTTGGAGTCCGCATATAAATAGATCTTACTTATGGCTAAATCTTTGTGCAAAGATGTTAATACTTTTAGCCAGAAGTTAGGTACTGCATCTGGGCCTGGGCTTATTTCATTTAGAGGCTTTTCTTAATTTTGTTTCAAGCTCTCTAGCCATTACTTCATCCCATTTCATATCCTGTACATTTGTACTTCTTATTCTTTCTTTTTCTATTCTTTTAGCATCTTTGTAGTGTTTTACAGGATCTTCATAAATACTTCTCAAAAATGTATCTATTTCTTCGTTTTTGGTGGATTTTCAATTCCTTTTACCTTGTGTCCAAATTCTGTATAAAACTATTTTTGGGTCATCAATTAATTGCTTATTTTGTACCTTTTCCTTTATATTTATCTGTATGTCTTCTAAGATTTTGTGCATGTACTGATATTTTTAGTTTATTATTTGTTATAGTGCATGATAAATCCTGATCCGTTATAATACTGCACATTGTTTTTATCATGTCTATCTTTCTGAGTATTTTTGTTGATCTGTTCCCTCTTCTATACTTTTCTAACAGTGACATTTCTTGTCTTAATTGCTTTATAGTTTTCTCTACTCAGTACTTCCATGATGGCATTTGATTTCTCTCCTTCCTGTACTACCCTGTGTTGTTGTTGTAGGACTTTATCTGTTATTAATTTGGCTACACAGTAATGTATCCTATTTACTTCTGTTAAATCACACGAATCTCTATGGACAGCCCTAATTACTGTGTTCATTTGTTTTATCAGACTTCTAACTTTTGGGTTTTTTTTACCTTCTACATTCTGTTTCTTTCATTGCTCTTAATATGACTATCCATCTCTATTAAATCAAGTAACTCTTCTCTTACATAATTTTCTTTTAAACTGAGGGCACATTCTGTGTCTGCCATTTCATGCAGGCATTCTATAGAAAGTTACAGAGCTTCTTCCTGTGCCACATTCTCTTCGGTTTCACCTTGTGCCACCTGTTGCTCTTTCATATGGGAACTCACTGGCCTGTCACCCCATGGCATAGACTGTGTTAGAGTTGCCACAGTTCCTGTTCTTTCCCTTGCTGTGTAGCTCCAATGGAAACTTTGTATTTGTTTCCTATGGGAGGCTCCAAAGTATCTTCATATGTCAACTGATTCAATGCATCCTAGTCCACTGGTTTCTCCTTAATTTGAGTGTCCATTGCTCTATCCTGTTGTGTTGTTATCTGAGTTAAATTTTCTACACTAAATCCTTCAATTTGCAGGTAATCTATAACCTCAGTTTCTATTTCTTTAACTTCTCCTTTATTAATCCTCTTTTCTACTTTTCCTCTTTGTTTTCTTATCTTTTGTGTTGTAAAATGTTCCATGTCTGGATGTCTTTGCCTGTATTTCTCTTCAAATATCTTTGGTGATGCTCTTTTTGCATTGATTAGTTTTATCCTTTGCATAAATATGGCACCGTATTAAATCTTTTTCTTTCCCATGTCTATATTTCTTCTTCAAATGTCTCCTGCTCCTCTTGTTTCTCCTTATTTTGGGAACTATTTGCTGTGATATGACCTGTGTTAGATTTTGTACATTGAATCCTTCAGTTCGCAGATATTCCATAACTTCAGCTTCTATTTTTTTAACTTCTACTTGACTCATTTTCTGTTCTATATTCCCTCTTTGTGATCTTATGTTTTTTTATTGTGAATCTGGATGCCTTTGCCTATATTTCTCTTTGGGGCTGCTTTTTTGTATTCATTAATTTGGCTTTCTCCTTTGCATAAATATTGCACTATATCAGATCTTTCTTCATTTCCCATGTCCATATTTCTTATTTATAGTCTTCAAACATCTCTAAAGTTTGCTCTTTCAATTTTTGCACTTCCTCAGTCACTTCTTTTTCCAAATGGCACAAGATTTCCTGGTCTATATATAGTGGTTTTCATGGATCTGTTGTATTAATGAACACAATTTTTTATTTGAAGCTTCTGACAGTTTTTCTTGTGGAAGTATTTATCTTTCCTCTAATTTCTCTCTCAATCTTTTCATATATCTTTTGCCTGGAAATTTTGGGCTTCTTGTATAATAGTAAAATACATAATTTCTTTCTTATCCTCAATAGTCCATTCGATCGTCTGTATGGCTCTTTTTTGGCCTGTCAGTTTTTGTTATTTTTGTGGACTGCTACTTCATTCTACAACAGGGGGGCCATCCTCCCCCCAGGCTTGGCCTAGCAATATTGTAGGAATATTTCCATGTGTTGAGGATTCTACACTGTCATTTTATCCAGTCACCATCTCAAAGTCTTGAACTTCTTAACATACAGGCCACTAAGAGGCAACCTCCTGTCTCATGTATGGAGTCTCAGTC
Organism: Protopterus annectens; assembly: GCF_019279795.1. Classification (NCBI taxonomy): domain Eukaryota; kingdom Metazoa; phylum Chordata; order Ceratodontiformes; family Protopteridae; genus Protopterus; species Protopterus annectens. The sequence continues at coordinate 718,635,682 of NC_056744.1, forward strand.
TCAGCAGACCCTATCCTTTCAGACCTGTTGCACATTTGCAAGGCCAGTAATAGCATGAACTCCCACTTAAGGGATCTCAGGTGCAGCATAAATAAAATAGGTTGGAGGGTTATGTATGTACCACAGAGAATATCTCGCTTCTACTCCACATAAAGCAAAGTACTTCTCTTACTCTATTCAAACATAACTTGGATGAGTGAATCGGAAACAGCAAATTCACCCCCAGTTTCACATCCATGTACCTCATGGATAGGAGCAACAAGTAAATGTCCCGACATATCCTTGTATTGCCTGCCTCTGAGTTATTTGTATGCAAAATATAAGGGCTAAAAACCACCATGGGAATGTAAGGCTAGGCTTTGTAAGATTCTCACAGATCTATAGCCTAGTAAGTACCTATGAACCTATGAGCCTAAAATACCCTGTACTAGAGGGTGGCACAGTAGTACTGCAGTTAGTGTTGCTGCCTCATAGTACTTGTTTCTCCACTTCAGTTCTAGGCTGATATGTCTTCTGTGCAGAGTTGGCATATCTGCTGTATGTCTGGGTGGGTTTTCACTGGTGCTCCAGTTTCCTCCCATAATCCAAAGACATGTTATAGGTAAACAGATTGAGACTTTAAATTGCCTGTAGGTGTTTGTGCCATGTGTGTACATCCTGTGCCTAGCTGGCATCCAGTTTCGGATTAGTATATCTCTACTTTATGCCCAGTTGGTGCCAGGATAGCCTGCAGTTCCCCCATGACCCTATTTTCAATTAAGCAGGTAATCAGTGAATAAATTATTGTGGTTTACGGAACGAGTTTCAGGATGAATGGCAAAGGGACAGAATGGGAATTTCTATTATTTCATTAGACATCATATTGTTTCCCCCTTCCACCCACCTAACATTTAGAAAAATCTGTGCATCTGTCCAGTCAGAACAGTGCTGTAGTGATTAGCATTGCCACTTCACAGCAAGAGGTTCTTGGGTTTGATTCTTGGCTAGGGTGCCTTCTAAGCAGAATTTGGATGTTCTACTTCTGTTTGCATGGGTTTTCCCTGGGTATTACAGTTTCCTACCACCTCCCAAAGATATGCAGTAAGTGGATTTATTGATTTTAAATTGTTTTATGGATGTATGTATGATAGAGAAGAAAGGTCAAGCCATCTGCTTTCATTCCCCACTTACCTAGTAATCTCCAGGGATGGCATTAGCTATTCAGAAGGTCACTATAGGAGTCAGATGTGACTGGTAAGCATGGATGTATGGGTACAGCTCCCGAAACATTGCCCTATATTCTTAAAGGTATGCATCATTTCCACTTGCTACCCCTACAACCATAACAGTGCTTTTATTTCATTAGTATTCTTGTCTCTAAGCATGCTGTGTGCAGATGTCTTTTTAAAGACATTGGCTTTGACAGCTCTAGACATTCAGGGCATCATGGCACAGCGTTTCTCTGAGATGCCCAGTACACCTAGATGGGTCTGATAAGTATGTCCTTGATCCAGAATTAACTTACCACGGTGGTGCAGCGGTAGCGTTGTTGCCTCACAGCAAGAGGTTCTCCCGTTCGATTCTCGGCTGGAGTGCGAGGAGTGCCTTCTTTGTGTAGTCTGCATGTCCTCCCCGCTGTTGGGTGGGCATTCGAAATACATGCGTAAATGGGCGTGCCTTCGTTGAAGGTTGGACATTGAGCTGGCACCTCGCCGTACATGAAAATCTACTGCCAATCATTAGCGGACCGGAGTTCCGCTGTGGCAACCCCTAACCGGGAAAAGCCGAAAGACAAACAACAACTGCTTTAAAACTTAATACCACTTCACTCTGTTATGTATCAGAAAAAAGCAACCATTTCCTTATCATACTTATTTGTACTAATTAAGGGAAATCTTCACCACCTATACTGTAAATTTTGAAGGTGTTATACATTACACTTTTGAAATGAATATGATGCTGCATTTAATAACAGAACATGACCTGGTACACAATGGCTTAATAAGTAGATACACTGTAGCAGCATGTGCAATGACAGCAGCCTTAATTCATAAGAACTACAGCACGTGCTGACCTTATATCTTTAAACAAGACATATTTTAGCAAGCAGCAGTAAAAATAACTGTTATAACTAAGGAGGCTGTGAGTTAGGTAAGTAATATATGCCACTGTTTTCATTTTTGCATATTAACCAAAATACTATTCAATATGTAACACCATAGCATTCTGAAAAAAATACTTTAAAAACTTTCAGTCATTCTCTGTTTGTCAGCCTGTAGTTAACAACAGGTCTATATTAAATAAACGAACAATCAAAATGTCAAGCACAACATGCTTGACACATTGCAATTGAACGTTCACCTAATCAAAAACTTAAAAGCCTGAAAATCACTTAAAGGAAATATTTTGTTTGTCCAACACCTTCGGTAAACTAACATACAACACACACACATACAACCAATATATGTACACCCCTACTTGCTCACATCATTTCACAGCTTTTAAACCTCAATACAGTCTTCTGCTTTTAAAAGAAGGTGAGGGGCTTTACTCCCCACACCCCCTAACTAAATATACCAACTCCGAGATTGCGCTACATTGGGGAAGGGGCAATTTCCCAGTAATCCCAAAGTGAATTCTTTCACAAGGAAAGAATTCACTTACCTAGCCACTCCAGAGTGTTAAGCTTGTTTACGTCACAAGCTATGTTCACTAACATGGCCAAATAAAATTTTTCGGAAATCCTGTTTTCAGCATTTTCAGTTTCCGACTAGATTGACGTTTGATCAAAGTTTGTCGAGCATGTTGTGCTCGACATTTTGATAGTTCTTTCATCTAATATAGACCCGTTAAAAACTACTTTTTGCATTTATTTTTTCTTAAACTGTATGATTCTCATTAACACTCTTCTATTTAGTTTGGCAGCATATTTTTTCTTACAAGTTTTTTGCACCATACTTTTTCTTGATTTCATCTCAAAGTTAATCTTTTTGCCTCATGCCTCTTAAAATGTGGGATGAAGAATCACGGCTAACAAATAACAGCTATGATAGTTACATTGCTATTTTCCAATAGAAAGTAAGCATTAAATAAAAACTAAATTTTTAGTAATACATATTTTATCTGACTATAAACCTAATATTAGACATTACAAGAAAGATTATAGCAAGGAACTGGAAAACAAGTCATACTCCTCAGATCAGTAAATTTCTTCTCCTCTTGAAACAAGTAATAACCAGAGAGACTGTTATCAGAAACTGGAAGCCACCTCTAAAGAGTCCTGACTTTAATTTGTATTCTAAAGTTCAGTGTTTGATAGAAAATTTGGATGCAAATGATAATTCTTATTCCATGAGCTAATTGTAACCAAGCTTTTAATATATGGATGATAATTTTGTATTTTATGTTTCATATGTGGATTGCAGACGTCTGTTTGAAAATAATGTATAATTTTGTCAAATACCATTGTTGATGTATTCTCTTTACCTTTTTAGGTAATTGTAAAATACCATAGTTGGTATTACTTTTCGTATTTCTTTGGGTGTTGTTTCTTGTGTGGCTTACTCTGTTGTTGGTCTTTCTTTGCTGTGTCAGAGAAACCTACAGGGTTCAAGAAATGCACTTCTTGTGGGCATAAGATCCCCAATTCGGATGCCCACAAGAAGTGCATTTATTATTTAGGACCTGATCACCTCAGTACAGCTTGTTCAGTATGCTTGACCTTTAATCCCAGAGCATTAGTGGACAGGCACAATAAGTTAATACTTAGATTCTTTTGCCTGCTTCTACTGGGGCTCAACCCCCCCCCCACTTAATCAGTAAAGTCTGTTTCTTTGGAAACCAAAAAATGGTCTCCACCCAAGTCTCCTTGAGCTTCATCGGAGCTGTTATAGAAGATCTGAAAAAATCTCAGATCTGACCATTTCAGATCTTAAACCTGGGGACCTTCCTTCAGATCCTAAATGCTTTTTGGATCCTACAGTATCAGCTGCGATAGTAATTTCTCTACTTCCTTCTACCTCCTCATCGAATTCCAAGACCTTAGATCCGAGATCTAGCTCTGCCTGCAGGAGCCGTACTCTGGAGTATACGAATATGCCAGTATCTCCTTCCTTGCCAGGCCAAATCTTCCAGATTTCGAAAAACACTCCAGACCCTCATCCACAGTGTCTTCCATGTCTTCTAGGAGTTTGTCAGAGGTGGATGTGGATGGGATAATGCGGACATTTCTCAGAGCTCAGTGGATAAGATTAGGTTCCTCCTTGCTTGCTGATGTACTAGACTACTGACATGTTGCCTGTTTGAAATGCAATAGTCCCTAGAAGAAGAATGTCTTGGAATGCTTGCAGTACTAGAAGGACTGCTCTCATCTCTAGGATGTTAATATGCAACTTGGTCTCCAGATGATCCATGAGTGCACCTGCTAAGTCCATTCTCTCTCCTTCTCCGATTCAACCAGTGGTTTTATAGTCCCAGGATACGAGATCCCCAAGAAGTTCTATGTCAGATTTGAGGAATATATTTTCCTCTGCTCCAACGGTGTCCCTGACCAGTTCTTTTCCGATACCTTCATATCAGAGTGGGTCTTAGATCTGTGAGGTTGCCGCCAGGTTCAAGGGGTTGGGCTCGGCTCTGGTTTTGCCAGATCCATCCCCTCCTCTTGGAACCTCAACCCTGGACAGCTTAGATCCGATTCTCCCCTTGAGGTTCGAATCTGGGGGCAACCCTGACATACCTTCCTCTGCGACTTCGGCTCCAAGGAGGAGAGGGAGAGATTTCCCCTGATCCTTCTGCCTTCAAAGTGGTAGAAAGGGCTTTTTCTCTTTACAGGGAACTGTCTTCTCTTGTCTCAGATCCTACCCATCTCCCATTTTTGATTTTGAGCTCTGAGCCCATCAGCCTATTCCACAGGGACCCCCAGTTCCGGGAAGTCTCCAGACATTTCCTCTGGAGTAATTTCCCCCCTCATTTGATACTTCTCTTGGACATCCCATGGAGGAGGTCCCTCAGAAGAGGACATGTAAGAGGAGATACATAGACTTGACCGTGGAGTCTGTCACAGAAGACACTAATTTTAATGAGGGAGAGTGATCCCCCAAATTTCCCCCTGATGACATCCCCTTTGAAGATAGCCTCAAGATCCTCAAAGAGAGGATCCCAATCTCCTTCCCCTGAAGAATCAGTGTTTCTGGAGGCTTTTGATTTTGGACCACCAATGTCTTAACTACTTGGCACATTTCACTCAGCTACAGAGAAATTTGACCAAGGAGTTATCAAATACTCTGTTGGAGTCCATGTCTGCCAAAGATTTCAAAAAGACTTCCTGTCAACTGGCCACTCTGCTGTCCATTTCAAATGCATCAATGAGGCTGATCTCTAGTGGAGCGGAAGTTACCTTGCAATCAGCCAGTTCAGATATAGCAATAAGGAGACATGCTTGGATACGGCTATGTGATTTTGTAGAGCCCTTCAAGTTCTCCTTTGTCAATGCCCTCTTTGATGGCACTTCCTTGTTCGGGCCATCAGTTAAGGACATGCATACCTGCAGTGAGCAAGAAGGAAACACTCTGTCTGCCATAGGAATAAAGATTTCCACCCCTCAATGGACCTTCTTTAGAAACCAACGAGGTGGTAAGAAAATGTGGTTCTGAAAATCTCAGGGACCTTTCCAGGATTTACATGGTGATAATTCCTCCAGGGGCAGAGGAGGACATTTTAATGGTAGATGTCACCCTAAAGGCATAAAGGGTCTGCAGAACAAGGGCTTTAGAGATTCTTTTTCTGATAGGGCTATCAGATCTCCTGAAGCACTGCCCAACTGTGAGCCAGTCGGAGGTTGTTTCTTTTTGCATGGACAGATATCACAAAAGATTATTGGATGCTAAGAATCATATCCAGAGGTTACTATGTACCATTTCCTCCTCCTCCTCAAAAGGGAAAACATCCCAAAGTCCCACCCAGTCAGAGGAAGGATGCAGCACAAGAAATACAAAAGCTGCTACAGAAAAGAGTCATCCAACAGGTCCCACCTGACCAGATATGATTCGGAACTCACTCACTCTTCTTTTTAGAGCCAAAGAAAACCAGGGACCTAAGACCCATTTTGGATTTAAGCAAGTTGAACCAGTATGTAAAGAAAGTGAAGTTCCACATGGTCACAATTTAGTCCATCCTGCCTCTTCTGCCTAAGGATAATTGGATGTGCTCTGTAGATCTCCGGGATGCATACTGTCACATGAAAAATAGATAGGCGATCCAGGAAACATCAACACATTCACCTGGGAGACAGTCATTACCAGTTCAGAGCACTGCCCTTTGGACTCACCAAAGCCCCAGGATGTTTACCAAATGCATGGCAGTTGTGGCAGCTCACTTTAGACTCAAGTGATTCCAGGTATTTCCATATCTCAAGAATTGGCTCCTCACCACCTCATCCAAACATCAGATTTTACAAGCCAGGTACTACTTGCTCCAGGTTTCCAGCACTTTAGGCATCTCGATAAACCATGCCAAGTCAAACCTAGTTCCTGTACAGATTCTGGAATTCATAGGTACTCTTGAATACTACAACTCAGGTTTGCTTCCTTACCTCTCCATCACATCACATTTTTCCAGGTTTGGTCCATACTTTCTCACCTGACTCCTCCAGCAAGATTTCTACTACAAGCTCTGGGGTCAATGTCAGCTGCCATACTTCTGGTACCTCTAGCACAATTGTTTATGCAAATTCTTCAGTGGACCTTGGTGGTACAGTGGTGCATTCTTTATTAGCCCCTGTCATTTCCCATAAGACTCACTCCAGTCTGCAAACATTAGATTTGTTGGTGGATTAAGCCCACAAACATCTTCTGGGCAGATCATTCATCCTTCCACCCCCAGTGGCCACAGTGACCACGGACGTTCCCAACTTGTGTGGAGAGGGCATTTCTTGGTAAAGATGGTCCAAGGCATGTGGTCCCCTCTGGAGACCAAGTTGCATATTAACATCCTAGAGATGAGAGCAGTCCTTCTAGTATTGCAAGCATTCCAAGACATTCTTCTTCTAGGGACTATTGCATTTCAAACAGGCAACATGTCAGTAGTCTAGTACATCAACAAGCAAGGAGGAACCTAATCTTATCCACTGTGCCAAGAGGCCATTAGAGTTTGGGAATGGGTGATCATTTCAGACCACTTTCACATTGCAACACACATCCTGGGGAAACCAACATGCTAGCAATCAGGCATAGCAGATCCATTCTGATGCCTCACAAGTGGTCTGTCAATCCGTTGGTAGCGAATATGATCTTCAGCCACTGGGACCAGCCTTGCTGTGAATTATTTGCCTCTCCCCTCAACAACAAGTGGCAGCAAATACTTCTCACTGATCCCCCTCCAAGGGAGTCACCGAGAGATGCTCTGATTCACGATTGGCCCCCCGGGTCTCCTGTATGCCTACCCTCCGCTTCCTCTAATTCCAAAGTTCTTACAGAAAGCAAGCAGGCTGAAGAGCTCAGTCATCCTCATTGTCCCCTTCTAGCCTCAGCAGGTATGGTTCCTTTCCTACAGCCTCACTTGCAATATCCTCCATGAATACTGGAACCCACTCAGGATCTCCTGTCTTACCCATCAAGAACCCAGCACCCCAATTTCCATGCCCTCAAACTAACCACATGGTTTCTCCACTTCCAGTAATAGACAGTCCAGGATTTCATCCCCAGTTTGTGATATTATCTTGGCTTCCCAAAAATCTTTTACCAAGACGTGTATAGAAGTAAATGGAAATATGTCCTGTTTGGGCCTCTAACCAGAACATGGACCCTTTTTCAACACCAACTTTGGCCATTCTTCTTTTTCTGACAACTCTTTTTAAAGAAGGAGCTGGTTTCTCCACGATTAAACATCATTTGGCAGTGATTTCAAATTTCCATGCTGGAAACAAATATTTTTCTCTGGCTTCATCCAGATTGTGTAAGGCCTTCATGAAAGGCATTTTTCTCCTCAGACCCATGATAAAGGATCCTTCTCCACCTTGAGATCTTATTGTGGTCCTTCAAGGTTTAACTCAGAAGCCCTTTGAACTGGCAGACAAATGTAACCTGAAGTATCTTTCTTGGAAATCGATCTTTTTAGTAGCTATTACTTCAGCTAAAAGAATTTCTGAGCTCCAGGCCCTTTTAGTGAAGCCTTCTTATATTATTTTCCATAAAGACAGGGTGTCTGTGAGAACTAACCCTTCCCTTTTTCCCATGGTGGCATCTGAAAATGACATCAACCAGTACATACAATTACCAGTCTTCTTTCCAAATGTTATGAATAAGGGGGATACATGCTTCATTTCCTTGATGTACACAGACAACTGTATTTTTATCTTTACAGAACAGTTCAGAAAGTCTGATCTGCTTTTGTATCCTTTTCCCCAAATCGTTTGGATCAGGCAGTATCGAAAGTTACTCTAGGCAAGTGGATTACTGATTGCATTTCATTGATTTATTCTCAAAAAAGGACTACATTTACCACAACCTCCTCAAGCTCATTCTACTCAGTCCATGGCTACTTCATCTGCCTTTTGGTCAAGAACTTTCAATGATGATATTTGTGCTGCAGTTACTTGGTCAAAGACTCATACCTTTGTTACACATTACAAACTGGACATCATTTCTAGAAGCAGAGCTTCTTTTGGTTTGACAGGGCTCCAGCAGTTCCTTGCATGGGAGTCTCCCTAGGGATACGTAGCTGGGGACTCTGTCCCATTGGTGAGGAAGAATGAAAAGGGCAACATCAGATTTATTAGTTGTGTACTCACCATATCTGTGTTGTCCATTTTTATTCTTCCTCACCTTCCCTCCTATCCTTCCCGCATCCTTGTCACTCCTGGAAGTACCTGTTAGACTGTACTGGAACTATTCAGTTCCTGGTTTGAGCCCTGTCTTTCTTCTGTCTGTGTCTGTCTCTGCTGTAAAATGGGAGATTAGGCAGCAAATTCGAACTGAGGTGTTGGGGAAGGAATAGAGCATTATGGGTAGAGGGAGAAACTCAAGAGCTGGAGCCGAAGTGAAGTTTATGCGGCCAAGTTGGAGCCGAGGATTGGGTCTGAACCCATTGGTGAGGAAGAATGAAAATGGACAACACAGATGCCAAGTTATGGTGAGTACATAACTAATAATTTAATGTATGTTTTGGTTAATTTAATTGATGTTTTTAGGTTGTGAATGTATTAGAGGGTTGGAATGGATTTGTGGTTATGTTAATAGTTTTGATTATGTAATGCTGTTAAAAAGAGTAAGACTGTTACCAAAAGAATAAGATTGTTAAAAAATGTTGGATATGTGTCCCAAGTGTATGGTAATGCCAAAAATAATAGAATATTGGACTTTGTAGGGGAGTAGTACAGAGTTTAGGTTAAAATCAGATTAAGGGGTATGCCTATGAAAAATAGTTGGTCAGGCAGTTAAAACAGCAATGGAGGAACATTGATAAAAATGGAAGCTAAAGGGTTGGTGTTGATTCTGATGAATATTAACTCTGAAACTAGAATAGCATTGTAAGGTAAACCTAAGTAGCAAAAACATATATTTGTGGCTCCTTGGAATGTGAATTGGTTACTAAATTCCATCAAAAGGGATAAAGTCACTAGATACCTGAGAAAGTTAACTTCCTGTATATTATTATTATTATGAAAGACACATATGGACCTTGCTCCCTATTGAAATGTCGGCACTCGAAATGCCGATTGTTGACAAGTCAGGAAAAAAAGACCAAAACTACAGGCCAAGAGCAAATCACAAACATTACTCTTCACCTTAAAGTTTTTTTTTTTTTGCATGGGGAATTCCCCCTGCACCTTCTGATGTGGGAGGCAAGCCCCCCCCCCCACAATCTCCAACTTTATATATACCAACACTTGAGATCACCATACCTCAGAAAAAAGGGAGTATGCTAAGAAATGGCCATCTTGGACTTTATAAATGTAAATCTGCTTTTTCGGCCATTCATTCTGCATGTTTCAGGACTCACTCAAGTGGGTCCCAACATTTCAAATGATTATTATGGACCCAGAAGAGCATGTAAAGTGACCAGGTATAGCTACCAAACTATTGTATCCAGGAAGGGGTCAAGGAGGAGAGGGGTAGCGATATTATTGAGCAGAGATCTTCAATATCAGGTTTGAGATGAAATCACAGATGAAGAGGATAATTTCATAGTTGGGTGAGTAAAGATAGAGAACAGGGCAACACTTACACTGATTAGTTTATATCAGCTGCCAGAATTCTCATTGGAAACCTTTAAAGTGATGTGTGGGGTAGTAATGGATTCCGTGGAGGAGATGGTTGTTTGGGCAGTGGATTTTAACTTTATCACTTATGCTCTGGATGTGCAGGGGGCACCTGGTATGCTACAGGTGCCTGAAATAGTGTAACATTTTATAGTTCTAGCTAGTGTGTTGGGATTAGTGGATCCTTGTACAGAAGAAGAAGCAGAAGATCATGGAGAAAGAGGGTATACTTATTTCTGAAAAGTGTATAGAAGGTACTCGTAGACAGAATATTAATTTCTAGGGAAGACACGCATATACTTAAGGAGTGAAAATTGCTGCCCCTTGAAATTTTGAGTAGCAGCTTAATTCTAGCTCTCCCAGTGTAAAAACAGAAACTCAGCAGAAAAAGCTAGTGAACTTATATTTCTGGGTAAATTTCAGTTACTGGCTAGCAAGTGCACTGCATGGTTACCAGATAAAAAGAAAAACAGAGGACCTGAAAACAAATCAGCTATAAAAGGTGAGGAAAAAACAGTAACTGGGAAAAGTATTGCAGCTGTTCAGCAAAAAGCAGTGAAAGCTCCAGACATGATTTCCAGTAATCTAGAAGAAAGTACAAGATAACTGCACACTGACCTGGTTAAAATAAATGAAACAATGGTGGAGTTTATCAACTCAAACATCAAAAGGCTGGAAAAATGGAAGAAGCTTTAAACAGATATTCAGATGAGGTGATAAAACTGCAAAAATCAGAGGTTGAGATGAAGAAAAGGCTGGCTGAATATGAGACTGCTCAAGAAGAAATGTTTTTTTTAAAAAAATAATAGAATTAGAGAACAGATCACGTAGGGGAAACCTGAGGTTTTCTGCTGTACCAGAAAAGCTGGAATGAACAGACTGTATTAATTTTATGAAAGCACAAATAAGCAACTGGACTGGTATTACATAGCAGGAGTTGTTAATTGATAGGAAACATTCTGTGTATGCTCCAAACCTGGCTATGAGAAAGCAACCTAGACCTTTAATAGTAAAGATTCAATCCTACCAGCAGAAGGAGTTGATTCTGACAAAACTGTGGCAGAAGGACAAAGTACTAAAAGTGGGAGACAGCAGAGTGTTTGTGGAGAATGATTACTCATTGTACACTAGACAGAAAAGGAGTAAATTTATTCCGATATTCAGGAAATGCTGAGAAGCAGACATGAGATTCAAACTGCTATACCCAGCTATCTTCAAAGTATTCTTTCCTGGAGGGGCAAAATCATTTTTTGATGAAGTACATGCTAAGGATGAAAAAGTTTGACCAACAAAAAGTGAGCTGTGAAACAGAAGAAGATTCTGTTTCTTGTTCTTCTGGAAATAAAGACCACAATGTTTCAATGGAAAATGCTTGAGAGAAGAAAAAAAGCACAAGAGTTGACTAGAAGAACTGAGAGTACATTGGAAATCAAGCAGAGACAGGATGAACAAGAATAAAACAATAACTTGTAAATTGACAAATGTGGGATTACAAAACAATAATTATATTTGAGAAACGTGACAGAACAAGAAATTCTGGAAAGATTGGACTTTTTTGGACTTTGTTAAACTTGTGTGGGACTCTAAAGCATATACCATACTTAATGTCATTAATGTTCAGAAAAATACTTGGGGGAGGGGAAAGCAGGGAGAAAGTTAACTGTAAGTAAACATTTTTTCTTAATAGTATTTTTATAGTGCATGATTTTCTTTGCCTGCTATGTAGTTTTCTCATTTATTTTTAAGTGTAATAGGGATACCAGTGTAAACAGGTGCTCCTATTTTTTTTCTTTTTTCTTACTGCCTTCTTCTCTCTTTCTCTTTGTTCAGGTTTAAGAAATGTAGGCACTGCAATGTAATAAAAAAACAAGAAAAGGCTAGTTAAAAGAACATGACAAAAGAAAAAATGAGTGCGCTTTTTCTCATTCTTACATAGGGGAATGACTGGATTAAGGCCCTTAGCTCTAGTAAAAGTGAAAAAGAATATTGAATATTGCAAGGCTTTTTTCTAGCAATTTAAATGTATGCTTATTAGCAATTCTGTATCTGGTCCTCATGTCTCCAGGAGATAATCAGATGAAGAGAAATGACTAGGAGATAATATTCTCTGAAAGCATTCAAGTGTTTTTTGGGAGAGTTATAAAGATAAGACAAAACCAGACATCACATAATAGAAGCACAGGCTGCACCATGCATCTTAACATGGATAACCTTTCTTTTAGGTTAACTCAAGTTTGTGAGTGTGGCTGTCAGTTTGGAACATTTGCTCATATGAGGGGATGAAACTTCAATATTTGAAAATGTACATAGTTTTGTGTGTTATTATTAAGTTAATAGGTATTGGGGGTATAGGGGTGTGTTTGCTTTTGTTTAAGGGCTTTCAATAAAACAAAAAGTTTTGTAAGATGTGACATAGGCTCAAATGGATATGACAAGAAACAACTGCATAAAAGATCAACCTGCCAAACAGTATATGCATGTCACAGCAGCTAGAACTACACATTTAACAAAATGCTATTATACATAAAAGGTGGTAATAATACATTTTTAATTAAGTAATGGTGTCTCTAATGTCTTTAAATGTCAGTGGTCTCACAGATACATACAAAAAAGAATGAGTAGTGAAATATATTAAAAATGTAGAATGCAAATAGCTATGTTAGAGGAGACACAATTGGAAAGAACTGAACATGTAAATTTGACAAGGAAAGGTTTTCAGAATGGTTATTCAGCACAATACCTAAGACAATGAAAAAGAGGAGTAGTTATATTAATTGCAAGAGGAGCTCCAACAGTGATAGAAGAGGATAAAAAAGGTAATAATGGTAGATTTGTAGTATTAAGGGGCTACTGGCAAGGGAGGAGGATTACACTGGCATGTATTTATATGTATTTCTATTCCACCTGAAACTGCTAAAAATTCTGGGAGAAATCATCCACTTTCAGCAAAGAATATTACTTATAGGTGGGGACTGGACTTTGATTTGCAACAGTGACGATATGTAGGGTAAATAAATAAAAATGAGACACTGGTGCTTCCCCATCTGTCTGTTAAAAACAGAAGAATTTAAGCAATGGGTAGTGGAAATTATTCAGGTGCTATTAAACAAGATAGCTTTTTTTTCCTGAAAATATAGCTAGGGAGTGGGATAAAATTAAAGTAGAGTTTAAAGTAGGGTGGAAATAAAAGAAAAGGAGATATGGTTAAGAAGTAACAAGAATTATTTAGAGGGACTGACAAATGTTAAAGTATTGCAGAATAGGAGGGATCTCACAGAAAGAAGAGGGCAACTGGAGAATGCTGAACAAAAAAGGGATTATTTGGATAATATGCATGAGTTTAGAAAGATTGCTGTTAAGCATCTGTTTTTGATAATAACTCTAGAACATGAAAACTTTTAGCACAGCAATTCAGGCAACATAAAGAAGAAAGGGTTGTTGCCAAGCTTAGGGAGCCTATAACAAGGAAGATACCAAGAGATCCTGTAGAAGTATTAGAAATATTTTGGAAATTCCATGAAAGTCTGTATAAAGCAGAGAAAAATGTAAATCAAGAAAATATATAAATGGAAATGTTGATGGAAGAATTAAATATGCTATGTTTAGAGGTAAATGAGACTGTTCTACTAGCAGGTAGGATAGGAGGAGATGAGGAGGAGATGAGATAAAAATGGTGATGCATAACCAATCCACAGAAATGTCCCCAAGAATAGATGGCATTTCGGGTTCCTATTAGATGACCAAAGATGCATTCTATCGAATGCGTCTTGGTCAAACTTAAAACAACGAAAAGGCAAAATAGTGAAGCGGCTTTTAAGCAAATTCTTTCCCAGGGAAAGAATTTGCTTGGCCGCTTCCGTTACTTTGCTGTTTTCGGAACTGTAGTGCAATCTCGGAGTTAGTATATTTAAGTAGGGGTGTGTGGGGGGGCACAGCTCATCACATCGTGGGGTGGGGGGGTGAAGCCCCCCACTTTATGTATTCTTTCAATTTTTTTTTTTTTTTTTTTTTTTTTTTTGGAACAGCTGCTCTGAGCTTTCAAGATTGTAAGCTTTCACTTACATGGGGTCGATTATTCATCGCTCGCATTTTAATCATTTGATGATATAATATAGACCCGCTATTTCTGTGGAAGTTTGTAAGCTAGGATGGAAAAAAACTATAAAGATCTACAAGGTCTATTTAACGGGTCTATATTAGATCACCGAACGCTTAGGTTAGCGAACGGTGATTAATCGACCCCCATGTAAGTGAAAGCTTACAAAACCGAACTGTCAGAACAGCGATTTTTTTCCAAGGGAAAAAAATCTCTGTTCCAACAAAAAAAAAAGAAAGAAAACACTTTAATACATGATATTAATTGGTGGGCTTCACCCCCCCCATACCCCCGATGTGGTGGGCTGTGCCCCCCACACCCCCTACTTAAATATACAAACTCCGAGACCGCACTACATTGCCAAAAACAGCAAACTACAGAAGCGGCCAAGCAAATTCTTTCCCAGGGAAATAATTCTCTTACATGCTGCTTCGATATTTTGCCATTTCGGCGTTTACAGCTCAGTCAAGTCGCATTCGCTAACCTGCGTCTTTGGTTAGCTGATAGGAACCCTATTTAACAGTATTTTAAGAGGAGGAGAAGTACCAGCATCCTGGAACAAAATGGTGGTAGCTGTAATACCTAAACAGGGTAAAGATCCATCCAATCCAGCTTCATACAGGCCCATTTCAATACTAAACCATGATTATAAAGTGCTTACGTCTATAATGGCTAAAAGAATGGCAAAAGTGATGCCAACATAGATAGATATGTACCAATATGATTTTGTGGGGTGGGAGGCAAACATTTGAAAATGTTGACAGAACACTGATGATCCATAGTGAAGTAGAATGTAAGAAAATACCACTGTTGTTGTTGGGTCTTGATGCAGAGAAAGCATTTGATGGAGTATGCTGGGACTTTATGAGCAGGGCAATGGAAGCATTTGCATTCCCTGATAAAATTATAAGGTTGATTAGGGAATATATCAGGAATTGGTGGCAAAAATTAAAGTGGGTCGTTTCCTCTCTGATAATTTCTGTGTGAGCAAAGGGACCAGGAGAGGATGTTCTCTTTTCACTTTGGTATTTGCATTATATTTGGAACCATTAGCAAACAAAATATTATATTCTGAGGCTGTAAAAGTGTCATTGCCTAAGCCTGCAATATCAAACAAAAACAGGTCTCTGTGTAAATTAAATACAGGACATACTGATACGTCCATAGTTGAGATTCATCAGGAGAAAACATTGTCCTAAACCAAGCATGTTTAAATCCTCCACTAACAGTAATGTACTGGTGACTTCATAGTAAGAAAGACAGACTCTGTCTTCACGAGACTGGACAAAAACAGGGTGACAGCAAGTAGTCTTTCTGGTGCCAAGATATGCAATGTCTCAAGGGCCATCAAGACCCTTAAGATAAACAAGTATGACTATAACATGGTAATGGTTCATAGATAAATTAGTGCACAAAACCCTAAGGAAAATGTAGAGAAACATTTCCAAGCTCTCCTTGTATACACAAGTACAAGAAATACTCTGGTATTGAGTGGAATCCTATCTTCACCAAATATTATGCCAAGATACAAGGAAAAGATAACTAATTCAACATTTTTTTTAGTTACCCATGTCCATCAAGGGCAATCCAGTTTATGTCAGCATAGGACAAACTGCTGCACAGCACAATGTGCTTTGCCGAGGGTGGTGTGCACGGCATCTGCATACTGACTATAGCCTTTGCCCACATAGCACCTTTTTAGGAAGACACCAGCTAATGGATTTTTCAGCCTAAAAACATAACAAACAAAGCACCAGACAATGTCAGTGCAGTGCTGCTTAATGATAGAGTTGCGTGACCGTGAAGCTGTTGTAAATTTAGAGCACATTTATGTATTGTTACTGAAATCTGGTTTAAGAGTACAGAAAGTGCCCCCTGTATACTAGGGTTTGCACCTACCATGTCTTTAGACCTAAAAAGCTATGGTATAAAACATTTTATAAGGCTTGAGCCCAGCAGTTTGGATTTGTTAAAGGCAGATCCTGTCTAATGAATCTGAAATTTTTTTTGAAAGGGTAATGGAACTCATAAACAAAGACATTGGGAGCCTCCAGACACTGGACCCTACCCAATTCGGCTTTGTTAAGGGCAGATCTTGCCTCTTAAACCTAGTTGATTTCTTTGAAACAGTTACCAAAGCCATAGATGAGGGCAAGGTAGTCCACACAGCCTACCTGGACCTCGCAAAAGCCTTCGACACAATACCTCACTCGGGCATCATAAATAAGCTTACCAGCTTAAATATCAACCCCTATATCACAAGATGGGTTGCAAACTGGCTCAGAGATAGAACCCACATGGTCAGAATCGCAGGTGCCATGTCCGAATCCAAACCAGTTACAAGTGGCGTCCCACAGGGCTCAGTTCTGGGACCTCTCTTGTTCGGTATATACTTCTCTGAGGTTCAGGCTAACACGGGGGGGATTATGGCTGACAAAGTTTGCAGATGACTGCAAACTGGGGGCCATAATCGAATCTCCACCTGACACAAGCATCCTCCAAAAGGGTCTCACAGAGATGGATGCTTGGTGCCAGAGCCACGGCCTCAAGCTAAATGCTTGCATAGTCATCTCCTTTGGGAAAAACAAGGTGCCCACAAATTACCACATAGGTGGTAATCCATTAAGCACGGAAGAAGTAATTAGAGATTTGGGGACCAACGTAAATAGTAATCTCTCCTTTGATAATCACATTGCCAAAGTGGTTAGAAAGACCTTCTATATAGCCCACCTTATCACGAAAGGGTTCACATCTAGATCAAGAGAGGTAATTGTGCCCTTCTATTCGTCACTCATCAGGCCCATAATTGAATACAATGCCCCTTTTGGGATGTACCTTACCCGACACCTGCAGCAACTGGAGAGACCCCAAAAGTACCTCACCAAGAGGATCATGGGCTACAAACAGATGTCCTATGCAGCTCGACTAAAGAAACTCCAGCTCTACTCAGTTGCTTGCCGCCTACTCAGAGGCAATCTATGCCTGACGTACAAAGCCATGTCAAACCCAGAATTAATGGACATGCTCCTCCTCAAAAAATCCAAGTCCCTTAGAGCTACACGCTCCAGGGACCTAAACCTCAGCACAAAATTAAATAGGACATGCTGGAGGGACAGATTCATTTCCCAGAGGCCCCCCTCACTCTGGAATAGAATCCCAATTCATGTTAGACATAGCCCCTTGCTGACCCTCTTCAAGCGAAATTTGGACGCGTGGATGGGAAATCGCAAATTCACCCCTGGGATCTCTCCTGTGTCCCTGCTAGACAGAGGCACAGTAAACTAATCTTAAAAGGGTACCTTCTGTGACCTACTTTACAGAGGCACAGTAGGCTAATCTAATAGGGAGGCGGAAGCCAAATACACTCTGGCTAGGCTTATAAATGCCCTAGGGCAGATAGCCTAGTATCTACCTATGAACCTATGAACAAGCCATGGACAGTTGCATAAGTTTACCCTGACAAAATATTTGATGCTGTATGACATACCAACATTATCAACGGCTAAATGTGCTCCAGTTGATCCCTGTGTAGTTAGATGGATAGCAAATTTGCTGGGAGACAGAACTCACACTGTGAGGGTGGTAGGCATGTCATCAGAGTTATAAAGGTAACTAGTAGGATACTATAGTATTCCATACTGGAATCTTTGCTTCTCAGCATGTATTTCGATGAACACAAAATTGAAAGTCAGGAATTCTGGTTAACCAAGTTTGCCAAAAGGTATAAACTGGATGTTATATTTGAATCTTCTTTTGATATGCAAAAGCTACAAAGTGAACATGTGTTAATAGCTGGTACGCTAAAAAAAATAACTTCTAAAAATGCAGTATCATTGCATTTGGCAAACAAACCCTCTACCCATATTACAGTATAGAAAATGCAACACTTCAAATCAAAACAAAGATGTAGATAACATCCTGTGCTTTGGATGTCATATTCAACAATGGTCAGGAAATACTTATCTGTGGTACAGCTGATCACAAAGGGTATTTTCTGTAGATCCAAAGAAATCATGACCCCTCTATATTCTGCACTGGTCAGGCCCATCACAGAATATACTGCCCCTTTTGGGGTAACAAATTGCTAGATGCATCAAGCAATTAGAGAAACCCCAAAGGTTTCTGACAAAAACAATTATCAGACTAAAGGACCTGAACTATCAAGAGAGGCTGGAGATCTTGTTCTTATATTCAGTGTTCTACAAACTCCTTATGGATGATCTGTGCCTTGCTTTCCAGACCATTAGGAATTCAGTAGTCCAAGCATTCTTATTTCACCACAAATCAAACAGTCATGTGAACACTAGAACCAGAGATCTGAACCTGCTTCAGCAGATAAATTACAGTTAAATGACAGATTTGCAATACAGTGACTAATTATCTCTGGAATACACTTCCTCTTCAGATCAAGCAATGTGACACACTATCTTACTTTGAGAAGGAGCCAGACAGTCGGCTGGGTAGTCATACATTCACCTCGCATATTACTGGCCAGTCAGTCTTTGAAAAAGGAGATAAGGTCTAAGGGTGGGTACTGGCAAAGCAAAAATGGCCACATGGCCCAGTTGCCTTGTACATTCTATGGTTTTGTAATTGTGGTGTTTCTAGTGGCATTTTGAGGTGTTGTGTTGTGAATAACTGAGATCCTTCGTAAATCTTGAGTGAGTGGGTACTTTCTTACAAGGGGTGGTATGTACACAGTTGACAAGCAAGCAAGCTTAAAATCAGGAATTAGTATACCCAGTTACCCAGAGATGTTAGTAGAACAAACTGATAAACTATGAAGGGATAAGTCTGAATTTGTACAGTATTACCTCAGAATTCTATAGGCCAGGAGGAAGAGCAGATGCTGCAACCTAATATTAATACTGCACAACAAGAGTCATATACACTGTGGAGTCCCTTTCTTCTTGTAAAGAAGCAGTGATATCTGCAGTGTTAAACCCAGAGAAAGGCCTGCAGTCAGTGAGTTCATATAGGCCGAACTCAGTCAAGAGTACAAAATATTTATAGCAGTATTGGCAACCACACCAACAGCAATAATGTCATATTTAGTACACTGAAGATCAGTATGGTTTCATCAAAAACAGACACATTTTTTATAATACAGTCATAACTTTGGTTGCTATACTCAATGTCCATAGAACTTAGAGGCAGTTGCTTGTGTTTAGGCTGGATGCTGCAAAAGCTTCTGATGGAGTCAAATGGGAATCTCAGTTTGTGATATTAGAAATTTTAAGATCTCCTCAAAGGTTTGTCAACCTTCAAAGCAGCACATATATGTGTGTGTGTATATATATATATATATATATATATATATATATATATATATGTGTGTGTGTGTGTGTGTGTATGTGTATATATATATATATATATATATATATATATATATATAGATGTGTGTGTGTGTGTGTATGCGTGCACGTGTGTGTGTATATATATATATATATATATATATATATATATATATGGGTCTACTTGAGTAGACCGAATCTTCACTTACCCAAATTTTATTTTACTTAGAAGACAACACTTAACTGTCACTAAATCGAAATTACACACTACTGACATTTTTAACTGGGAAATGAAACACTTGGCCAACATGGTACAATTTGCCCTTTTCCACATTGTAGTGTGATCCCGGAGTTGGTATATTTAGTTAGGGGTGTGTGGGGGGCATAGCCCCACTCCTGGGTGAGTTTGACATAGTGCGGTGTATGTTCATTTTTATTGTTGGTCAAGTGTATTGTTTCCCAGTTAAAATTTTGGTAGTATGTAGTTTTGGTTTAGTGACAGTTCAGTGCTGTCATCACTGTAAAATAAAATTCAGGTAAGTAAAAATTTGGTCTTCTCAAGTAGACTCACATATATATATATATATATATATATATATATATATATATATAAGAATAAATACTTGTATAAAGATCAACATAGAATTAATTCTTCTAGTTAAAATATGAACTGCGACTAAGCAAGGGCTGTCCGTTGCCCTCCCTTTTAATTGTACTTTTGTCAGTTGTGTTGAGGCATTCACTGCTTAAGGGTTTTAGAATAACAGAGGACAAGACTAAATAAGCCTCGTATGCTAATGATTTACTGGTACTTGTTGGAGAGTCAGAGTCTCATATGGAGATGCTGTTCAGCATTCTAGGTAATTTAGGGAGCTAGTCTTGGTACAAAGAAAATATTCCAAAAACCCAGAAAATGCCAGTAAATTATGTTCCCTCTCAGATGCTTAGGGTGAGTTTTCACAAAGTATGTAAACAAAACCAGTTTAAGTCCCTTCAAACAATACTTGGGCTAATGCCTGAGGAGATAATGAGTAGCTCATATGGTATTTCCATTTAGTTATTTATTCCATTTGTTAACTAGTATAGTTCAACTGTGCTAGAGCCTATTTTTAACAGAGACCCAGGGGGAAAAAAGCATTCGATTGCAATTAGGTAAATATGAACTAAGTTACACATAGGAAATTACATAAGTAGGATACAAAGAAATGTTCTAATAGGTAAATAAACAATACTAGTAAACAATAGAAAATATTTAATAACTGCTTCAAAAAGTTAAGGAATATTACATAAAGCAATATATTTAGGGTGGCAGGTGGAAATGATAAGAAGTTGAAGATGGATTGTCTGTGCTGGTTTAAACTCTGGAAGATCCTGGATTTACAATTAGACCATAATATGCAAGTACTTCATATGTTCATTTTGCCACTGGTGCTTTATTGCTTTCAGGCCCTATCTCTAAACTTGGGATAGTTCATTTTTCAAAGATTAAAAGAATGTAATGATAACTTTTCTCTGAGTAAAGGCAAAGTGAAGGGTAGCCTTGGACCAGACCACTTCATACTTCCCAAGCACTTGGGGGGCTAGCTGTACCAGACCTTCATGATTATCAGCAAGCTGCACAGCTGTGAATATTCTGCCTGTGGTACATCCAGCTAGAATGAGCAAGATGGGTGGATCTGGGTTGGCAGGCTGTGTATCAGTCTAGAATTTATCCAGATTGTCTGCTTTGTGTGTTTGGTTGAAGGGAAATGACAGACTTTCTGTTTTGTGGAAGGATTTAAGGGGTGCCTAGAACTGGCTTATGGAAAGAATCGAGGTAAAAACAGTAAGAGTTTGGCTTGTGCCCATGAAAGTCACACTAATGAATATAAAAGGGAATTACCCTAGAGGCAAATTTGACACAACTTGAGGAGGTGCAGTTATGTAATGAAAAAGGTATAAAGCTTTACATGGGCAAGGGCAAGTGATTATCTGCCCTTCAGAAGACTTCAGGCAAATGCATAAGAACCTGAGATTCTGATCAGCTAGATCAACCAGCATGGGTAAAGTTTGTGTTAGATTTAAAATAGCCTGATGGAATGTCAACTAGACTAATGGCAAAGATGTACTGGATATTAAGCTTTACTAAACAGACAAGTAAGATGAGATAGAGAGGTTGAGAAGAATCATTAGATGGAACTTAGCTGTTAAGCACTGACAGATGATTTATCAGGGAACTAGGTATGCCACCCGTACAAGAAAATTTTGAATCTTAGCATGGAAATACATCTCAAGAATTTACATACTTAGAGTAGACTCTACAGAATGTTCCTCACAGTGCTAAATGAATGAATGAATGCTCGAGATGTTGAGGGAGAGAAATGAGGGCTTGGTTACATTTGTTATGGGAATGCAGTAAGCCAGAAGACTTTGAAAGTCAGTTGCGAGAGTCATTGTAGTAATTATGGCCAATGAAGGACATTTCTGCTTTTTCTTTTTTATGGGGGTACCTAAAAGTGGTAGCTAGCAAAAGCATGAAACCTTAATGGTTGTGGTATTTTTACCAACAAGTTATAGTCATATATGGAAGAAAAATGACCCACTGCAAATCAGAAAGGCTTGATCTATTGTCAGTGAGCTTTCTCATCAAGACGCATTGTTGCTGGGGGGGGGGGGCAGCACTGGTAAACTAGTGAATGATTCTGTTGGCTACAGCTGTAAGGGCCTTAAAATGATTATAAGGACTTCAGTTGGTAAAGAGAAGGAAAATTAGTCAAACTTGTTATAAGTGAAAGGCTTACTCTGGATTGGGTACCTTGTGTCACTAATACTCAAGTGCATCACGCCCTGCTAATTTGTTAAGCGGTTATTTAAAGCAGTTAAATGGGTGAAACAAAACAGATGAAGTACAATAGCATAATTTCATTTTTTTATAATTTTTTATAATTAGTTGCTTAAATAGTCACATTTATATTATTCATGTGGCATTGTTGAATTGTGTGAAATCACAATCAGAAAAAAGTGAATGGTTATTCAGTTTTTAAAAAAAATTATACTTGTCCCTTAGAAAGTTGAAAGTTGATGCCACCAGAACCCTAAAACGTGTCAACCCGAGGAAAGCAGCTGGCCCTGACAACATTGTGGGCAGGGTACTAATGGAATGTGCGATGGAACTGGCTCTAGTACTCACTGACATCTTCAGCACCTCAGTCCATCTAGCCAGTGTTCCGAAATGCTTCAAGGAGATGACTATCATTCCTCTACCCAAGAAACCACAGCCAACAACTCTGAATGACTAACGACCAGTTGCTTTAACCTCAACAGTAATGAAGTGCCCAGAGAGGCTGGTCAAAGATCATATAGCCTCAATCTTACCTGTGATGCTGGCTGCACTGCAGTTTGCATACAGGACAAACCGCAGTACAGGGGGTGCCATCTCACTAGCTCTCCATGAAACAATAAACCACTTAAAAGTCAAAAACTGCTATGCAAGACTGCTATTCATCGATTTCAGTTCTGACTTCAGCACTGTCATCCCTCAGAATCTGATAACGAAGCTACTTCAACTGGGCATAGACTCTCATTTTTGCAATTGGATTCTGAGCTTCCTTACTGAAAGGCCTCAAAACGTTCATGTGGGAGACAACAGCTCCGGAAGTATCATCTTGGACACAGGAGTACCACAGGGATGTGTCTTAAGCCCTCTCTTTTTCACTCTGCTGACACATGACTGCATGGCCAGACATGAGACAAACAGTATCATCAAATTTGCGGATGATACCACTGTTATAGGCCTGGTCAAAGACGGAGAGGAGGAGACCTACAGGAACAAGATTGATCAACTACTGGTCTGGTGTGACAACAACAATCTAGCACTGAATGTCAGCAAGACAAAGGAGTTTATTGTTGATTTCAGAAGATCGGAAGTACAACACAAACCTCTAGTGGTGAAAGGGATGAGAGTGAAAAGGGTTACGTTTTTGGGTGTTCATTACATGGAGAACTTATCCTGGTCAGTCCATGTATCCAGCACAGTCAGAAAAGCTCAGCAATGCTTGGACTTTCTAAGGAAACTTAGGAAGGCAAAATTACCAAACTCCATACTTCAGACCATTTATAGGGGCACCACTGAAAGTGTCCTGACCAACAGCATTACAGTATGGGAGCTGCAACTATCAGGATCGGAAAACTCGAGAGAGAGAGAGAGAGTTGTAAGGTCAGCAGAAAGAATCATTGGCGCCTCCTTTACACCTCTGAAAGATCTACACAGATGCCAGTGCATCAACAGGCCCAAAAAGATTTCCAGCTATCCAACACATCCTGACAATGGTCTGTACTCTCGCCTCTCTTCAGGCCAGAGATACAGAAGCCTGCATTGTAAGACCTCCAGACTAAATAACAGTTTCTTTCCGTTCTCCATTAGACTGTTGAACTCTTGGGAAAAACGAACCATGAGTCTGTTGAAACACTCAACCACTTCTATTACATAACTAGCCTATCAAATGGCTTATTTTATGGATGCACAATAACCAAGTGCAATACTAAGCTAGCTCACCTACCACACGACTGTAAAGTGCATTATACAAACTGTGCAATAATTCAAATAAGACAACAGCCAGTTCACCAAAGCAGTTTATTCTCTGTAGATATAATAATGTTTAGTTATCGAAGAGGAAGGAACATAAGAGACATAGTAGTACACACTAAGTTTGAATTATCCATACAAAATATAGATAGGGCAATAAGCAATATAGGAACTAGACCTTGTGGCAAATGTAAAGTTTGTGCTCATGTAGATAGTGCTTTTCCTTACATAAATGGAATAAATTTTAAACCTATAGGTCTCTATAGTTGTGTTACAGAACAAGTTATTTATATTATTAAGTGTGGATGTAGGAAATTTTACATAGGGCAGACTAAAAGAATGTTTAAAGTCAGAATCATGGAACATCTGAGAGACATTAAAAATAACAAGTTAGAGAGCCCTTTAGCTCAGCATTTTGTTAACTGTCATAATTCTGACACTACTAGTTTTAGGGTGTCTATTTTAGAAAACATTATTAGAAAAGAAGCTAGTGAAGAAAGTATAAAAAATTTACTTTTAAAGAAAGAATTAATTTTTATTTTAAAATATCAAACACTGGTACCAAAAGGGTTAAACACTGACTGCTGCTGGAAAAGTGTTATATAAATATGCTGCTTTCTTTTTTTAATTGGTTTCTTAATTGTTAAATTGATGTTTGATTATATAATGTGATAATGTAGGTGTGTATAAGTATTGGATGGAAGAGTTTTGTTAGTTACTCCTTGAAGGCTTTGTGTAGCCGAGGCGCTAGAGAAGAGTATCTACAGAGAATAAACTGCTTTGGTGAACTGGCTGTTGTCTTATTTGGATTTAGCTGCTTATCCTGTGGAGCTGAAGAGCTTTTGTTGTGAGTGTCTATTGGTTTTTCATCGTTCCTTATGGACAGTGATCCAGGGGCTAATATACCCAGAATTTTTAGGGAGGAGAATACAGCTACCTCCCAACGATCCATAGAGGGTTTCCTTAATCGGAATGTAGAACCGAATCGCACAGAAGTTACTGGGGATGCTAATTCAGGTATCCCGATTTGGGAACGTTTTTTTGCAGAGACTCGAAGCAAGAGAGACATTAATCCATTTGCCCATGTTGGGAAGAGATCTACAGAGTATCCTGGTGAAGTTAAAGTTTTACTGTCCAAGTTAAGCAATTTAATGGATAAAGAAATGCTGACATATTACAACTATACCAGCTTACAAAGGTATGTTTATCTGAATATAGTGCCGAGAGGCTTAAGAGCCATCAAACTCCCATTGGAACTGTTTGTTCCCACATGTACAACAGATAAGGCTTTTATGAGCAGATGGGAGAAAGCGGCACATTTATGTTCAATTGAATGGCTAAAAATATTAATAGAGCGGGACATTCTAAAATTATCGAATATCAAAAAAGACATCAATTTACTGTGTATGAATTTAACTGCTGTACTAGATAAAATCAAATTTGAATCTTGCTTGATTGAGATTCAAGAAAATGTTCTGGTGCATGAAAACAAATGTATTGAGCAAAAGATACATAAAATCACGAGAGACTTGAGGGATTTCGAGAATGGTACTGCCTTTTTTGGCGGAACCAATCAGCGGCCACGCTTTAACTGGAATCCCTCAAATGCAAATGTCAATCAACAAGCTAGAACTGATAGTGTGACTAAATACATTGTTAAAACATACAATAAGGCACCAAGATTTAGCGACAGAGATAAAGAAGAAGAATTTCCGCCTTTATCTCCACCAGCGGATGACTGCTTTCTGCCAGAACATTTCGGTCCCTATAAACAGGTGGGGAGGTTACAGCAACAAAAAAGGACATATACGGAGCAAGAATCGAATAGGGGAGGGCCGTTTCGGCCATGGCGCGAATACAAAAGAACTAAATGGTACTAATTTAAATATCAAGGATAAAGTTGTTAATTTATCTGGTTGCTTTATTAATGAAGAAGTTTACACAGTATTTAATTATGGTCTGAAGTTTGTTCCGACAGTATTGCCGAAAAAATATGAATGTAAGATTGACATATTCAAATTTATACGTAAACTACATTTATGGTATTATTTTAACTGTATTGTAGATAGAAATGTGGAGTATAAACAATCTGAAATTGAAAGTTTGGATAGTGAGATGTTTGAAGCTAGCCAGGACTCTATGAATGATTCTTTTTTTTCATGCACAAGTGAATTTAATGCTTATTGCACAATAGATACATCGAAGATTAATATGAATAACAAGTTTATGCCACCTTTTGTTCATGAGGGTATCAAAAACTTTTCGACTATGATAGGTTTTGAAGTTGATGAAATTATTAATAATGTAAATGTCTCAAATGTGAATTTTAATTTAACAAAAAAAGAATGGATAGAATTGATGAAATTTTCCAAGCAGAATGAACTGATTGTAAAGCCTTCTGATAAAGGCAATAAAATTGTTATTATGCACTACACACAATATATGAAAATGTGTATGAATTTATTAACAGATACATCAGTTTATTGTGAGTCTTCCATAGATGAAGTCACTGCAGCCAAAGAGAATTATTTAGAACTAATAAATAAAGGCCTTAGACTTGGCTATTGGACTAACAAAGATGTAGACTATAAGTTAAATATAACAGAATGTAGCCCTGCGCAATTTTACTGCCTACCGAAGTTACATAAGGATATAAATAATCCTCCAGGTAGGCCGATAGTATCGGCTACAAATTATTTTTTACATAATTTAGGGCTGATCTTACACCAAATTTTGTTAAAAGAAGCCATGAAATTGCCATCATATATAAAGGACTCTTTTGATTTTTTGAATAAGATAAAAAATATTGTTTGGTGTGAAGATATGTATTGGCTAACATTGGATGTTAGTAGTCTATATACGAATATCAAAAATATACATGGAATAGAGGCATTATTTAAGTCAATGGGAGATTATCCACTAACACATTATGTGTTGGAACTAGTTAAATTCTGTTTGGAAAATAATTATTTTAATTTTAATAATAGAACGTATCATCAAATACAAGGCACAGCCATGGGTGCAGCATTTGCACCCATGTATGCTAATATCTTTATGGGCCAAGTGGAATCTGAATGCATTTATACACATTCATTTGTAAAAAAATATGTAATACACTATTTTAGATTTATAGATGATCTAATTTTTTTGTGTAAAGGAGGTAGAAATGATAGTGTAAATTTTATAAAAGACATACAAAGGAATAGGTTTAATATTAAATTTGATGGAATACAGTGTGGAGTTAATGTTTCTTTCTTAGATATTAATTTGAAGGGACTTACAGGACAATATATAGTTACTGGTATACATAGAAAATTTAATTGTATAAATCAATTTTTAATGGGCACTAGTTGCCATCCAAAGCATACAATAGAAGCTATACCATACAGTGAATTTTTGAGGATCTCCAGAGTATGTAATACTGAAGTAGAATTTAAAAAGGAAATAAATGATACTACGAAAATGTTTATAGATAGAAAATATAATATGCAGGTGATACAGAAGAGTAGGGATGAAATATTTAAAAAAGGTATAATAAAGGGATACAAATAAGTGACAGGATGTACAGTAAAGAATATAGAAATTTAGATAATATTTTTATGGTCTCTACATATAATATCTGCAGTGATGATATAAATAGATGTATATTACATTTTTGGAGATTCCTAAAAAATTATAAAGAACTAAGTGAGATGACAAAGAAAAAATTAATGTTTAGTTATCGAAGAGAAGGAACATAAGAGACATAGTAGTACACACTAAGTTTGAATTATCCATACAAAATATAGATAGGGCAATAAGCAATATAGGAACTAGACCTTGTGGCAAATGTAAAGTTTGTGCTCATGTAGATAGTGCTTTTCCTTACATAAATGGAATAAATTTTAAACCTATAGGTCTCTATAGTTGTGTTACAGAACAAGTTATTTATATTATTAAGTGTGGATGTAGGAAATTTTACATAGGGCAGACTAAAAGAATGTTTAAAGTCAGAATCATGGAACATCTGAGAGACATTAAAAATAACAAGTTAGAGAGCCCTTTAGCTCAGCATTTTGTTAAATGTCATAATTCTGACACTACTAGTTTTAGGGTGTCTATTTTAGAAAACATTATTAGAAAAGAAGCTAGTGAAGAAAGTATAAAAAATTTACTTTTAAAGAAAGAATTAATTTTTATTTTAAAATATCAAACACTGGTACCAAAAGGGTTAAACACTGACTGCTGCTGGAAAAGTGTTATATAAATATGCTGCTTTCTTTTTTTAATTGGTTTCTTAATTGTTAAATTGATGTTTGATTATATAATGTGATAATGTAGGTGTGTTTAAGTATTGGATGGAAGAGTTTTGTTAGTTACTCCTTGAAGGCTTTGTGTAGCCGAGGCGCTAGAGAAGAGTATCTACAGAGAATAAACTGCTTTGGTGAACTGGCTGTTGTCTTATTTGGATTTAGCTGCTTATCCTGTGGAGCTGAAGAGCTTTTGTTGTGAGTGTGCAATAATTCAGTCTAATCATAGATATGCTGCTATTATTTCAATTTTACTTTGACAATATTAACTTCACATTGTTCCTTGTCTTCCTTGTCTCCTGTTCCGGAATGGGTGTGGGTCACTGCTGTCCTACTTTACTTACTAATTGCTACGTATTAAATTTCTACTGTGATATTTTATTAATTTTTCTCTGTCTATATGTGCAACTGTTTCCTACATTGAGAACAAAGCATTGTAATTTCGTTCAGCTACACTGCTGTGCAGTTCTGAATGACAGTAAAGTTTTCTTTGACTTGACTTTGACATGAATAAGGGAGTTTGAATCATCTTGAATGTTTCTAAGAAAAAAAGACTGTTAATTTTAAGGTTATTATTCTACATGCATTTCTGGAAAAAGAAAAAAAATCTGATAAATAGATCATATTATTTGCTGAATCTAATCCTCACATTTTTTTTACAAAAATCACAAAATTTAAGAGTGACACAGAAAAAGTCTAAGACAAGATTAAGGGAATCCCTGAAAATCAGTTGTAAAAGGTAGTTAGTTATTTAGTTATTCATATATTTAACTGCATTTGCTCTTTCATTGGCAGCAATTTTTCCAGTTGAAAATAAATGGGCATTTCATCAGTGGTGTAAATTTCCACCATGTTCTGATTTCCTGGTTTGGTGAACTCATGGTATAATAATGATCTCTGGTTTCATAGTTTTGGTCATTCTATATTTAGGAAGCAAGGCCATCAAATAATGCAGAGTCATTTATCCCATGCATATACTTTCTTTTTTTAATGCATGAAACATCTTTATTATACCATGATCCCCCCAAAACGTGCACGCTGATTGGCCAGCGTGCCCGTTGTAAATCGAGTTATACTAATGGAAAAAGGTCCGGTCGCCCGGACTTTTTTCCATTAGTATAACTCGTTTTAAACACTGTCTCGCTATGTTAAATGGGTTTAACATAGCGAGACAGCTTTAAAATAAGCAACGGAGATCTCCGTTGCTTATTTTAAAGCTGTCTCGCTATGCTAAACCCATTTAACATAGCGAGGCAGTGTTTTAAAAAGCAACGGAGAAAGCAAGATCTCCTTTGCTTTTTAGTGTTTCGCTATGTTAAATGAGTTTAACATAGCGAGACAGTTTTAAAATAAGCAACGGAGATGTCCGTTGCTTATTTTAAACTGTCTCGCTATGTTAAACTCATTTAACATAGCTTAACATTAAAAAGCAACGGAGATCTTGCTTTCTCCGTTTTTGCTCAACTCTGATGTACTGCGCAGGCGCGCAGTACATCAGAACTGCCGGATGCCAGACATCTGCGGAAGGGCAGTAAACAGGCATTATACTATGCCATTATTTAAGAAAAGTAATAGTTTCTTTTCTTAAATAATGTCATATAATAGCAATAACCACTTCTGGGTGTGGGTAATGCTAAATTTACGGTTGGCTTTGTTTGCTCGGTGAAGCCCGAGGGACCAAACAAAGCCAACCGTGGGTAAATTTAGCATTACCCACACCCAGAAGTGGGTTATTGCTATATTAAATTACCACTTATGACACAGGCAAACATTCACTTATATAAATGAAAACAAACTATAATGACATATTTTCAGTTACAAACGTTAGACATCACTTATAATCTATCTAGTCGTTGTCAGTCAAAGATTACAAAGCTCATTCAGTTCCTGCCTTCCCTTAAACCTCTTTCTTCCTCCCAAACATTATTATGCCTGTATTGTACCCACAGTTCCCATTTTTTTCTATGCAGTTTGCCCCTACCCTTTTCTAAAGGTATCAGCTCCAGTTGTTTTATTTCCATTACTATATTCACTACTTCTTGTACAGTTGGTTTAGACTTTGATTTCAATTTTCTAGCAATTGATTTTTTTGGCAGCCACCAAAATTAAACTCAACAAGACATTACTATGTGTAGGCAATTCCAGTTCTGTATCATAGCTCAAAAATCATTTCCTTAGTTACACCAATTTCCCCACCACCTGGTATTTCTGTTAGAGTAGTCTGCAAGGAATTTTTAAAGTTTGCAAACTCATTACACTCCCCTAAAATATGTCCCCAGTTGCCTCTTTCTTCCCTATTACATTAGCAATCTACGCAAGTAAAATTTCTTTAGAGTTTGCTTGGGGTATAAAAATACCTATGCAAACACTGATGTTTTCTGCCCCACTAATTATACCTTTTTTAACAGCAGCTTCTGTTGTAGATTCTACTAAAACCTCTACCAGTGCTGGTCTTTGTCTTAAGACCCCCCCCCCAATTTCTATCCCTTTGTCTACACTCTGATATCAATCTTTATTAGAGAAGGCTAGCCTGCAGTCCAGATTAATTATTGGCTTCTTCCAATTCTATTACCTTTTCTTTCTATTTATTTTCTCCAAACACATCAGTTCATTTGACAGTTTTCTTCAGTAAATTCCAGCCCCCCTCCTGCCTATTCTCTGTACCCCTAATTACAGTCATCCATATCAGAAAAATTTCCTTTCACCATCCCCGTGTTGACTTAGTATTTAGAATACTTTCTGCTACTTTATGAATATAATATTCTGTATGGTTATTATTATTCTTCTTTAGGATCTACATCCAAAATCCCAGTCTCTTCTTGTTTTTTGAGCTTCCCCCTGTTTCATCATCTTCCCTTTCCACTGTGAATGACAGCTTTCTGCTTGAGCTATGTATAGGAGATCCGGTAATCCCAAACCACCTCATTCTGTTGGAATGATCCACCTATCCCACTTGACTCTTGTCTTCTTCCTCTCCCAGAAAAATCCTTCATCTGTTTATTAATTGCTATCCACACTTTCTCCTCCGGTTGATAAAAATAGCCTGACCTTTGTATAAAACTAAAGGGAGTAAAAACAAGTTCAATGTTTTTATCCTAAGATCCATATCCATAAAGAAGCTTCCAAATTCTAATTTTTTTTGTATTTATCTTGTGTTCCATTCCCACATATCTATAGCTGCAATAAACAGAATCCTTTTTAATCTATACTCCCAAGAACTTCATTTTTATAATGTTCCCATAAATATAGGTATTGCTGAGCCAATTAGTGTGTGGATACATAGTTTACAGCTATTGTCTTTCTTTTATCTTCATTAATCTTGTATCCTGAAAAGACTTAAAATCGTCTCAGAATATTCCACAACACTGAAGTGTCCTTTTTTTGTTTTATCAGATACAAAGTAATATCATATATAAATAGAACCAATTTTTCTTGACTACCATGAAAATTATATCCTTGAATTTCTGAGTCCCTTAATTTCTTTGCCAGTGGTTCTAAATATAATGCAAATAACAAAGGAAAAAGAGGACATCCCTGCCTGGTTGTTCTGCTTAACCAGAACGTATCAGAGAGGAATCCCCCCACTTTAATTTTTACCTCTGATTCCTTATATATTCTCCTAATTGACCTTATAATTTTATTAGGGAATGCTAATGCTTCCATTGCCCTACTCATACATTCCTAGCTTAGTCGGTCAACTACATTCTCTGTATCAAGACCCTCCAAAAACAGTGGTATTTTCTTATATTCTGCTTCCCTGTGGGTCATCATTGTTCTGTTTATGTTGCCAAATGTTTGCCTCCCATCCACAAAACCACATTGATCCATATATATCAATTTTGGCATCACCTTTGCCATTCTTTTAGCCATTATAGACATAAACATTTTATTATCATAGTTTAAAATCAAAATAGTGCTATATGGAGCAAGATCTGATGGGTCTTTACCAGCTTTAGGTATTACAGCCACCTTCTTTCAGGATATTGGTGCTTCTTCTCCATTTGAAATACTCTTAAACAAATCCTTCCAGATCTTTATAATTTCTTTTCCTCTAGCTTACAAACTTCCACAGGGATGCCATTCCTTTCTGGGGGACTTTCCTGTAGATTGGCTATCCTTCACCATTTTTATGTCATCACCTCCTATCCTGTTAGTAATTGAGTCTCATCTATAACTAACCTTGACATATTTAATTCTGCCATAAACATTTCCATTTGTACTCTTTCCTGATCTCCACACTTCTCTGGTCTATACATATTTTTTTTAATATTTCTGAAATATTTCTAATACCTCTGCAAGATCTCTGGTTATTTTTCTTGTTATAGGCTCCCTAAGTTTGGCAACAACCCTTTCTGCTCTCTGTTGCCTGAGCAGTTGTGCTAAAAGTTTTTGTGCTATGAAGTTATCATAAAAAAACAGTTGCTAAAAGCAATCTAAACTCATGCATATTATCAAGGCATTCCCTTATTTTTCTCTTTAGCACTTTGCAGCCGTACCTGTTCTTGTTCTTTGAAATTCTCCATATTCTGCAATCATTTAAACGTTGTCACTCCCTCTAATTAATTCCTGTTACTTCTTAATCATATCTCTTTTTCTTTTATTCCCATCCCAGTTTAAACTCCACTTTAATTTTGCAAAAAAAGAGACGCTGATAGCTGTAGACTCCAAAAAAGGCCTTTACTAGTGCAAAAAACACAAGCGCTTTCACAAATGAGCTTCCTCAGGTGTACATAAAGCACTAATGAAACACACCTTTTATACCAAAATATGAATCACATGACACAAAACAGCTGACAATTCCTCAAAGTATAAAAGGTATATAAAAACATACTCAATAGATATATCCACATTTAATACATATAAAATGCAAACCATATAAAAACAAACATATTAAACACTCTAAAATCATCTTTTCAACGGCCTCATCTTCAGTCTTGGTCTTAATGGAATGCACTCATTGAGACCATGCCCCTCCGTACTTCTCAGTCTGGTGATCCAGATAGCTTCTAAATTCTCAGTCCTGTTGTGCATGTCACCCTGTCTAGGACTCTCATAAAGTAAGCTAATGACTCTAAAACTAAATACATGTGAATCATTTGTGCTAGAGACATGCTTGGCAAGTGCATTAGTTCTGCTGCACTTCCTGATGTTATAGACATGTTCCTTAATACGTTCCCTGAGATGTCTATCTGTCTTGCCAACATAAAATTTGGCACAAATCCTACAACTAGCAAGGTAAATAACATGCTTACTATCACATGTAGCAGAGAACCTAAAGGTATAATTATTAACAAATAATACCGCGTGGCTTACGTGTGTTAAAAATGCCCTTGTTTCACAATGGGGACAATATCTTGCTTATGGAATGGCAGAAGATGAATCTACAAACTAGTTTTGGTTATTTGCGTCTGCTGGTTTTAGCAGCAGAGAGGGAAATGTCAAGTTTGACTGACTATAAATAATATATATAGTGAACTGCTTAAACAGTATCCTAGGGGATATCTTAGATTTTTACATAGAAGATATCCTGAATTCACTCACTCTCTATGAGAGTAAGTTGCAGAAAGTGAAGATTGATGAGATTGTAAGGGACAGAGCCAATTTTCATGCTGGGAACATCTTCACCTGGCCCAGAGAAGAGCGTAGCCAGGAGGGACACACTTTGCAGAACGCTGTGACGACGGCGGAAGTAGCATCGTCCATAACCGTTGGGGCAGAAGTGCTGTTGGCGTTCGGAGAACAACTGGGAGATGTGAGTGTGCCCAAATCCATGAGTTCGTCCTCTAAAGAGTTGGGAACTAGAAGGAAGACTTTTACAACTATGGCGCAAGTACATCGGGATAGACTTGATTCTATTGATACCATCATGGAGCTGAATAATATTTTACAACGACACAATATAGAGTTCCCTTTACCAATGAAAGAGAACTTGAATGGATCGAGGAGAGATCAATCGAGAGGCAGGAGCCAGATACGGGGCAAGCGGAAATGGGACAACATGTCGACGAGTCAGCTAAGTATAAAAAGAGCGTTTCCGAATGCAAAGAGGGACTAGTTTTAAATTTATCAAGTATTTATTTGAATGAATACCAGTTGGCGGTTTTGAAGAAAGGTCTTTCGTTTATACCTACTAGTTATTCATGTTTTGCAGATGTAATTCTGGACATTAAGACCTTCACTAGAAATTTAACTTTGAAGTTAATGTATATGAATGATGATGCTGACAGGGGTTTTAATGTTTTTGTTAGACCGAGTTCATTTATTCCGAATAACAATTCAATAATTAATGCTTTTGAAAAAGTATGTATAAGAGATATCTATGATACATGCATGAGCTCTGGTTTTTACTCCATTAGGAGAAGATTTTCTAATTTAACTAGACATGAGGTTATAGCCTTGAGGGAATTGGAAAATGATGAACATCTTATTTTTAAACCAGCAGACAAGGGTGGCCTCATCGTAGTTCTTGACAAAGGTTGGTATGAGGCCAAAATGTTAGATAGTCTGGGGGACAGATTGTTTTATGAGGAGTTGAATGTGACACATGTTAGTAGACATATAGAGATAGTAGTGGACAGTATTAGGCATCTCTTTGAACAACATTTGATTGATAAGAGATTGCTTGAATATTTTTTGACTGTGAAACCGCTTATACCGATATTGCAGGGTTTACATAAGGTGCACAAATCCACTCTAGACCCACCTATGAGACCTATTGTCTCAGGGAGAGGCTGGTGTACTGAATCTATCTCTATATTTATAGAGAAACATCTTAGACCACCCTTGAATAACATACAACATATACTTAGGGACACTGAGCACTTTCTTGGAGATCTATATGATTTTTTCTACACACATGATGGCTGTCAAGCTTTGTTTGTTACCTTGGATGTAGTTTCCCTATTTACTGTGATACCCAATGATGCAGGAATAACAGCTATACAGCAGTTTTTAGAAAGTTATGCACAGTAAAGTAATGAGGTTGTTGTTTTATTGATGGGCCTATTGAAACTAGTGTTAGAACACAATATTTTTCTGTTTGGTCACCAAATGTTTAGACAATGTAATGGTGTGGCTATGGGCACTTCATGTGCCAACAGCTACGCCAATGCAGTTATGGCAGTCAGGGAGGAATGTTGTGTTTTTAAAGGCCCCTTTAGAGAACACATCTTGTTCTATCCCAGATTTGTGGATGATGTCTTTATCCTATGGGATGGAGACGATGATTGCTTCTCTAGATATTTGTCATATGTTAATGAGTCCACAGACTATCTGCGTTTTACGCATAGGATGTCATATGATAGCCTAGACTTTTTAGATGTAGCTGTATTGAGAGATGCGAAAGGGAATGTGTATACCAAGCAGTTTAGGAAAGATTGCCATGTGAATCATCTCTTACATTGCAGTAGTGCACATCCACCTCATATTTTTAAGAACATTGTTGCCAACCAGGTTATGAGGGCTTCTAGACTTAATGTTAGAGATGAAGACTTTAAGTATGAGGTGGACAGGGTAACGGGTTATTTGAGAGAGTGAGGTTATGATGATAGGACCTTGGCAGAACAAATACCTAGAGCTGTATATAAACGGGGTGAACAAGCTAAACCTTATTTTTCTATGAAGAGACAACCCTCAGAATGACTGAGGAGGGACTCTTTTCAGAATAATTTGAGAGTCTCCTTGAAGTACACTGCTGATGTGAATAGATATATTGATATTATTAGGAAACATTGGCAGGTCTTACTGACAGACAGTGAAATAGCTGGTATAGTTGATCATGTCCCCAGGATTAGTTTTAGGAATGACAAATCCATTAAAAGGAGACTATGTTACCCGAAGGAGGTTAGATTAGATAGTGAATGTACTGGTACCTATCAATGTGGGTCATGCAATTGGTGTAGTTATATAGATAGCGGCCCAGTATTTTATCACCCTGATCAAGGCAGAAATTATACCTTTAGGGTCTCTGCTACGTGTGATAGTAAGCATGTTATTTACCTTGCTAGTTGTAGGATTTGTGCCAAATTTTATGTTGGCAAGACAGATAGACATCTCAGGGAACATATTAGGGAACATGTCTATAACATCAGGAAGTGCAGTAGAACTAATGCACTTGCCAAGCATGTCTCTAGCACAAATGATTCACATGTATTTAGTTTTAGAGTCATTAGCTTACTTTATGAGAGTCCTAGACAGGGTGACATGTACAATAGGACTGAGAATTTAGAAGCTATCTGGATCACCAGACTAAGAAGTACAGAGGGGCATGGTCTCAATGAGTGCATTCCATTAAGACCAAGACTGAAGATGAGGCCGTTGAAAAGATGATTTTAGAGTGTTTAATATGTTTGTTTTTATATGGTTTGCATTTTATATGTATTAAATGTGAATTTTTCTATTGAGTATGTTTTCATATACCTTTTATACTTTGAGGAATTGTCAGCTGTTTTGTGTCATGTGATTTATATTTTGGTATAAAAGGTGTGTTTCATTAGTGCTTTATGTACACCTGAGGAAGCTCATTTGTGAAAGCGCTTGTGTTTTTTGCACTAGTAAAGGCCTTTTTTGGAGTCTACAGCTATCAGCGTCTCTTTTTTGCAATTTTACATATAACCTGGTTTTTGGAGATGTTTGGTGTGGATTTTTACTGGCAGTTTTTTGGTATCCACTTTAATTTTATCTTACTGCCTAGCTATATTTGAAAATTAAATTTCTGTCTTCTGTAATAACTCCTGAATATTTTCCACTACCCATTCCATAAATTCCTCTCTTTTTAACAGATAGATGGGGAAGTGCCAGTGTCTCATGTTTACTTCTTTACCCTGTATTTTTATTTCAGTTATCATTGGAGTGTGATCTGAAATAGTTATTGGATGTGTAATAAAAGTTTAAATTAAATTGACATGTTCCTGTGAAATATAATTTCTGTCTAGCCTAGCCCAGTTTTTGTACAATGGGGAATAATATGTAAATTCTGTGTGAACTCCTGCTACAGAACTGTCATCTTCCAAACCAAATATTTTCATATCTTCAAAAATCTACCCCCTTTTTCTGTATTTCTCCTAGGCCCCCAGATACATCCTTACTGTTGCAAATCAAATTCCATTCCCCACCTATTAAGTAATATTCCCTGTTGAAAGCTGATTATTTCTCCCAGAATATTCTTATGCTCCATTGTAGCAGTTTTAGGTGGAATATAAACACATGCTAGTATAATCCTCCCTTGACAGTAGCCCCTTAGTACTACAAATGTGCTATTATCTTTTATTTTTTTTCTTATCTGTCACTATTGGAGCTCCTCTTGCAATTAATGTAAGTATCCCCTTTTCTTTGTCCCAGATATTCTGCTGAATAACCACCTTGAAATAATTTTATCAAATTTTCATGCTCATCTCTTTCCAAATGTGTCACCTGTAGCATAGCTATTTGCACTCTGCATTTTCTAATATATTCATTACTCTTTTTTGTATGTATCTGTGAGACCATTCATATTTAAAGATAATATGGAAAGTGTCTATGATAAGAAGTTGTTATTCCCACCTATGTATAACAGCTTTTTTAAATGTCTAGTTTTTGTATTACTTGCATATACTAATGTTTGCCAGATTTATTTTTATATAGTTGGTTCCTGTTGTATCTATCTGAAACTATGTCACATCTTACAAACCTTTTTCTTTTAATGAAACCCCTCAAAAAAAAGAACACCCCAAAACCTATTAACTTAATACTAACACACAAAACTATGTTCATCTTAAAATAATGTTTAACCCTCCTAATAGGAACAATTGTTCCAGATTGACAGCCACAAGCACAGGCTTGAATTAACCTATAATTAAGGTTATTCATTCTAAGACAGATGGTACAGCCTGTGCTTCTACTTCCACTAAGTGATGTCTGTTTTTGTGTTATCTTTATTTCTCTCTCAGATGTAGAAAACAACCTGAATTCTTTTAGAAAACCTTATCTCCTAGCCACTGAAAGAAAGGGGTGTTTTTGTTTTTATTGACCCCCCCCATCAGATTGTCCCTATAGAAAAATGAGAACCAGAGACATAGTTGTCTTGCATTACACATATTGCACTGTGAGCATTTATGTGCTAGAGGGAAACTTTTCATTATATTCAGTGTTCTTTTACTTATTTGTTTCCCCTTAAAACTTGTTATTAAATCAAGACAAGGACCTTAATCCAGAAATTCCCCTTTGCAAAAGTAAGAAAAACATACACTTTCTTATATCATGCTATTTTGTCCAGGCTTTCTCTGTTTTTACATTTCTTAAAACTGAACAAGATGAAAGAAAGAAGAAGGAAAGATAGGGGCACCAGTTTACTTTAGTATCCCTATTACATACAAAAATAACTGAAAAAGCTTTACTTTATAGCATGCATAATATGTGATGTATTACAAAAATCCTGTTAAGAACAAAACTTTGTTTTACTTACAGTTAACTCTTTCTTTCCTCTTCCCCTCTTCTAATTGTTCTTCCAAACATTAATGGCATGAAGTAGAGCATATGCTTTGGAGTCTCCTACAAGTTTACCAAAGTCAAAAACGTTAGTATTTCCAGGTTTTCTTATTCCAGAATACTTTACAAATGTAACTAATGGTTTGTAATCCCAAATGTATTCATCAGCTATCCATTTCTGAGTTGCTGATTTTCTTTCTGTTGGTCTTCATGTGTCAAATCCAGTCTCTAGTCCTTATCCAGTGTACTCCTGGTTCTACAAGTCAACTCTTTTTTTCTGTCCTTCAAGCATTTTCCTTTGGAACATTGGAAAAGGTTTCACTGGCATAGTCTCTCTATGGGCTTTATTGTAATAAGAATAAGAAGCAGAATCTGCTTATTTTTAATCACTTTTTCTTGGACAAAACTTTTATATTTCCTTCGCAGCATGCTGTGCATCAAACAATTATTTTGACTGTCCAGGAAATAATATACTGAAAATAGCTGGATACTGCAGTTTGAATCTCACACTTGCTTTTCGACATTCTCTGATTGCTGGAAGAAATTTACTCCTCTTCTGCTTGGTGTACTCTGAGTAATCATTTTCCACAAACTCTCTATTGTCTTCCACTTTGAGTACTTTGTCCTTCTGCCACAGTTTGTTTTCAGAATCAGCTCTTTCTGCTGGAAGGATTGCATCTTTATTATTAAAGGTCTGGACTGCTTTCACATGACCAGGTTTGGAGGATACACGTGATGTGCCCTTTCAGTTCACAACTCCTGCTGTGGAATAATAGTCTAGTTGCCTATTTGTGCTTTCAAAAAATTAATACAGTCTGTTCGTTTCAGTTTGTCTGTCACAGTAGAAAATCTCAGATTTTCCCTACATGCTCTGTCCTCTAATTCTGCCATTTTTTTGAAACATCTCTTCTTGAGCAGTCTCATACATAGCCAGCCTTTTCTTCATTTCAGCCTCTGATTTTTGCAGTTTTATCAGCTCATCTGACTATCTTTTTGAAGCTTCTTCCATTTTGTTATTTGAGTTGATATACTCCTTCAGTGTTTTGTTTATTTAAATCGGCTCTGAGCACATTTGACTTATTACTTTCTCTGGATTACTGGAAGCCATGTCTTGCACCAAAGCTGGAGCTTGAATGCTTTTTGCTGAATAGCTACAGAATTCTTCCCAGACAGTGTTTGCTCCTGACATTTTGTGATTAATTTTGTTTTCCTGTTTTCTGAATTTCTTTCTTGCTGGCATTCAGGCATTGCACTTGAGCGCCCGTTTTCTGAAATTTACCCCAAAAGACAAATTCACTGGCTGTCTTTTCTGAGTTTCTGTTTTCACACTGGGAGAGTTGAAATTAAGCTGTTAATCAGTGTGCAGCCATCTTGGAAGCCCCATGCATATGCTTTCTAATTCCTACATAGGATCACAGGATCATAGAAAGTTACTAGGCTATTGGCTCTGAGACCCTTATAAGCTGAGCCAAGAGTTTAACCCATGTTTAGACAAGTCAGCACCCAAAACACCTGTCCTGCAGGGACACAGGTGGAATCCCAGGGGTGTATTTTCTGTTTCCCATCCAGTTATCCAGGTTGCACTTGAAAAGGGATAATGAGGCACTCTGCTTAACATGGAGAGGGAGTCTATTCCACAGATGGGGGAGTCTCTGAGACACAGATCTGTCCCACCAACAAATGTCACAGACCAGGTTGAAGTCAGGCATGCGGGTTACTCGAGTGGACCTTGACTTGCGGATATGCAGCAGTCCCATCAAGGTGGGGTCTAAGATTGCTTTATATGCCAGATAGAGGTCATGTATGAGGAGTCTGTATGAAACCGATTAGAGGGACAGGGCTTTTAGCCTACCTGTGTAGGGTAGATGTTTGAGGCCATGGATTCTTCTGGTGAGGAACCTCTGTGGTTTCTTCAGCAGCTGCATGTGCTTTGCGAGGTACATGCCAAAGGGGGTGTTGTACTCAATAATTGGCCTTGTAAGGGAAGAATACTGGGATGTTATGACCTCCTTGTCCCAGGATGAGATACCCTTACTTATGAGGTGGGCCACATAGAAAGCTTTCTGTACAGTGGAAGCAACATGGTGATCAAAAGTCAGGTTGCTGTCTACCTGGGTGCCAAAATCCCTCACTACTGATTGCGTGCTTAGGATGTTGTTATTAATGTGATAATATGTGTGGACGTCTCTCTCCCCAAAGGTGATGATGGTGCATTTTTTGGCATTCAGTTTGAGGCCATGTTTCTGGCACCAGTTACTCGTTTGGGTGAGACACTTTTGGAGGACATCCACATCACTTGGGAAATTGATGACCATGCCCAGCTTGCAGTCATCTGGAAACTCCACTGGTTTTGGCCTGCACCTCAGAGAAGTATATCTCGAATAAGAGAGGCCCCAAGACCGAACCTTGGCATACTCTGCTCGTCACTGGTCTGCTGCTTGAGGTGGCTTCCCCTATTTTGATTAAGTGGGTTCTATCAGTGAGCCAGTTTGCTATCCATCTGATAACATATGGATTGATGCCTAGTTGAGAGAGTTTATCTATTATGCCTGAGTGGGGAATAATATCGAAGGCTTTGGCCAGGTCAAGGTAGGCAGTGTACACTGTCTTCCCCTTGTCCATGGCTTTGGTGACTATCTCAAAGAAGTCAACCAGATTTAACAGACACGACCTCCCCCTGACAAAGACAAACTGTGTGGGATCGAGTGTTTGGAGTTGCCAGTGTCCCTGTTAATGAGGTCCATGATAATCTGTTCCATGGACTTGCAGATCAGGCTAGTTAGCCTGATGGGTCTATAATTTCCCAGATCAGTGGACATCTTTGTGTAAAGGGATGACAGTGGCTGTCCTCCACTTGGCTGGGACAAAACTGGTACGCAGGCTTTGGTTGAATAAGGTGCCTAATGGTGCTGCAAGGTCATGCCTGAGTTCATGTAGGATGCAACCTGGGATGTTATCAGGCCCCATGGAGGCTGTATTTTTTGCCTTTGAGAGTACAGTGATGATCTGTTCCCTAGAGATAAGGGGAGGGGGGCAGGTACTGTGAATGTCCTGATTTACTGATGAGGGGGCAGAGGGCTGAAGTTTTCACTGAATCTGTTAGCCAGTAGGTTGGCTATATTTACAGCATTTGTGTATGTGGTATCCTTGACCACCAGTTCTGAACAGATCTGGGTGCTTTCTTTGAGACTGCGGACATATGTGAAGAAGGCCTTATGATTTTCTCTAGTAGATGTGGCCAATTTGGACTCGAAGTTGGCTTTAGAGGATTTCACTCGTGCTCTTATTTGCTTCTTCAGGCTAAAGAGAGATTGCTTCCAGTTGGGCAGCTGCTCCTTCTTGGTCCTGGACAGCAAATGTTTACTTTTTATTATATAGTTTATTTGTTGCAGATGTCCAGCAGATAGGTTAACTCTTCTTTGGGGAGGATGATTTTGTCCTGTAAGGTATTCCTGATTCCATGTATCTATATAAGTGCTCGTATAGTACTTTGGTGTAGATTTGGGCATTTGTGCCAGTTCCAGCAGAGGTGAAAGGGGCTGTGAAGTTGTTTATACCCTCCCTCAGGAGGTTGTAATCAGCTTTGGAGAAGTTTTTTTGTTTGACCCTAGCTAGAGAGGGGTCAGGGGGGATGCTGACTTTGAAAGTGACCGCTTTATGGTTGGATCTTACCAGGGAGGATGATACTGTAGGGGTGCTGCAGTGGTTACTCATGTTAGTTAATACCAAGTCCAAGATATTATCACCTCTTGTGGGAGTATAGACTAGCTGTTCCAAGGCATTTGCATTGATAAAAATCAAAGAATCTCTGGGCATTTGTGTTCTGGCATGAGTAGTTTTTCCAGTCTATGGTTGGGTAGTTAAAGTCTTCCAGGATCAGGGTAAACGGTTGAATCTTGATAGATTCGAAAAGGTCCAGATAGGTGGAGTGGTCATCTTGAGGCAAATTTGGGGGCCTGTAGCTAGCTGTGATTTGAATAAAGGTCTTGTCCATGGTTAACTGCACCTGGAGTGTCTCCTGTGCATCATACTGTTTGACCAGCCTGTAAGTGTGTGTATCTTTAATATATATTGAAACTCCACCTCCTTTGGCTTTGCTGCTCACAGTTTGGGGTCTGAATGCATGACAGGATGAGTAACCAGGTAAGCCTGGGGTGCTCTCCACAGTGTTGAACCAGGTTTCTGTGACTGCACAAATGTCAGCATCTTCCATGGTTAAGAGTGATTGCAATGAGTGCAGTTTCATGTTTGGACTCCTAGCTTTTAGCAGCATGACCTTTAACTGGCATTTTGTTGAAATTTTTATGTTGGTATTATCAACCTCAGGACTTTTCCTAAAAAAGACACTATGGGGGAAGCACAGGCCTTTGCCAGAAGCCTGAAGCCCAGTTGAGACAAATGCAGGCCATCTCTAGCAAAGCATCATGGTCTGTCGATCATAACTTCCGAGGCTGTCAGGTACTGGTTCCCCCTGGAATGACACCAGAAACTAAGCCAATTGTTAAAGTCAATCATTTTCTGTTTTTATTGAGGCATCATTCTGGGTGATGGTAGAATGCTGCTTAAGGCTAGGGACATACCTGCCTGGGACACATATTCAGCGAGCTCAATCATGTCTCTCTTCATATATTCCAGGGAGGTGCATCTCAAGTCATTCACCCCAACATGGACTATGACAGAGTCATAACAGTATCTGTTGTTGAGAGACTTGAGTGTGTGTGTGATATGGCAGATTCTGGCACATCACAGACAACTAACCGTGACTTTCTCCTAATACAGCCTGGTGAGCGGCACAACTGTGTGCCTCACAATGGAGTTTCCTGTGACTAATATGTTGGGTTTTTGGTTAGGCTTTTGTGGTTGCGAGACACTGGTGTGTGGACTATGTGTGGTATGTGGTGTGGAGGGTTGTGGAGTTCGCATGTGTTTTTGCCTCTGAGGTTTCCTTTGTTTGGGTATGTTTTTGTTCAGAGCCCCCACATATGTGGGTGTGTGTTGTGTAGTTGTGGGTGGTGTTTGAGGTGTAGTGATTGTGTTGATAACCATCTCATTGGCAGATATACTGACTTGTGAGGGAGAGAGCATAGACTCTAGGTTCTTAATGTAATCGCATCTCTCACAAATTGTGTTCCTAGGTGCTAATAGTAGATGGTTGTCCATGTGTACGAGGCAGTTGCTACACTGTCTTAGGATGCCCATGTCAACAAGGCTGGCAGGAGAAACCATAGGAAATTGTCCATCCATATTTGTTAGAATCTGAGGGAGAGAGGCCAGAGAGAGCTAAGGGGTAGGCCTAAAGCCTAAGTGCTTTAACCAAAACTAAGAGGCTTAGAATAACACTTACAATTTAAACAGGCTAAAAACAAGCAGTAATAAATGCAGCAGAAGAGATGCAACTGGACACTTTACAGAACAAGTAGCTGAAAAAGCAAGATGAAGTAGTAGAGTAGAAAACAAAAATACTGTAAAAGCAGCTGCAATTTTTTTTTGTAGAGTTAGAAGAGAGAAAGGAGGAACAGAAGACCATTCAAAGTTGAGAAACTAAGGGGGTTGGCCTTCCCAAATATTCTTTCTGTAGTAAGTAGAATGAGCTAATGAGACTGGACTGGGAGGTGTGTCCCAGGTCAGACTTACAGTAGAGGTGGGCAACTGCAAAGGCACCAAGTTTAAGAACAAAACAACAATAGAAAGGGTAGGAAACTATGCTACAGTTACTAGCTACACTATTTTAGGCAGAAAACACCATAGATGTTTTTATCACAGCAGAGAAACAGCAGTGAGACACTAAAGAGACATTTTAAACAGGCAAAGGAACAAGGAGACCCTAGAGAATACTTTTAACTGCAAACAAATCAGTTATATGATACAATCCTTGGCAGGAAAATCAGAACAACAACAGATGCTTAACAAATGGAGAAAAGTTCCAACTAATACCTTTCGCACAGTGAAACTTAGCTAAAAAAGTTTTAAAAAAAGTGAGGCAGACAATTACAGTACAACAGTGC
Organism: Protopterus annectens; assembly: GCF_019279795.1. Lineage (NCBI taxonomy): Eukaryota > Metazoa > Chordata > Ceratodontiformes > Protopteridae > Protopterus > Protopterus annectens. Next base: position 718,680,628 of record NC_056744.1, read on the forward strand.
AGATTAGTTTATAACAATAAAATACAGTAAAAAGTAGACAGCAGCCAATAAAAAGTGCAATAAAAATCGGCAGCAGCCAATAAAAACTGCAATAAATGGTAAGAATAAGCAATAACTTGTAAAAATAAACAAGAAAACAGGATACTTATTGTTATGTATCACAGATCAGAGTTGTGGTCAGGGCCCCTCCTCCGTTCAGCTCAGTATGAAATAGCAGAAACCCTCACAAAGGTAGATTTTAGGTACAAACCTAAAGCGACTTAAAAAAAAGGCTCTAAAGAACCAATGAGGTGCTTACTCCAAGCCCTAGACCAGCCAACATTTACCAGCCAATGGCCAATCAACATTACACTCTCACTAGAGTGAAGAATGGCTTCTGCTAATCCAAGATGGCCTAGAAAATGTTCTCAGAGCAAAGCAGCCACTGCAAACAAACAACTAGGCCCAGAGACAGAAATCCTGAAAATGGACAATGCTACGGCTACTAGCTACACTATTTTAGGCAGAAAACAATACAGAAATGTTTATCACAGCAGAGAATACAGCAGTGAGACAGTAAAGGAAAGTTTTAAACAGAAAAAGGAGCAAGGAGACTCTAGAGAATGCTTTTAACTGCAAACAAATCAGTTATATCATATGCTCCTTGGTAGTTAAATCAAAACAACAGCAGATGCTTAGCAAATGGAGAAGATTTTGAATTAATACCGTTCACACAGTGAAAATTAGCTAAAAAAGCTTTACAAAAAGTGAGGCAGACAATTGCAGTACAACAGTGCAGATTAGTTTATAGCAATAAAATACAGTAAAAAGTAGGCAGCAGACAATAAAAAATTGCAATAAAAAGGCAGCAGACAATAAAAATGCAATAAATGGTAAGAATAAGCAATAACTAGTAAAAATAAGCAAAAAAAACAGGATACGTATTGTTATATCACAGATCAGAGCTGTGGTCAGCTCAGTGTGAAAAAATATATATATAATCAACTAACCTTATTTTAAGACCATAATTGAGGTTGCCATAAGCATGGTGAGTGGTAACTTATTCCATAAATATGGAATACATTGAAATGAGTAAGAACTAGTTTTATTAAATGTAAAAGCGGATGTCTGAACCTTGTTGACTTGTTTTATTATCAGTTAAAGGCCTAAATATATTCTTGATTCAATAGAATCCATGGCTTTAGATGGAAGACATGTATATCCTAACCTGAATACATGCAGTTTCTGAAGTCTCTCACTATAGGCTAAACATGAAATTTATTAGCCTTTTAGTAAATTTTGTCTGATGAGCTGCAAATTCTGGAGATCTCTTATTGCTAAATAGCAAAAAGACAAGTTGTTCATAGGTTCATAGGTAAGTACTAGGCTGTCTGCCCGAGGGCATCTATAAGCCTAGCCAGAATGTGTTGGCTTTCGCCGCCCTCTTAGATTAGTTCCCTGTGCCTCTGTCCCAGCAGAGCCATTAGTTCCCTGTGCCTCTGTCCAGCAGAGCCACTGCAGTGATCCCTGCAGTAAATTTTCTGTTTCCCATCCACTCGTCAAAGTTTCTCTTGAAGAGTGTTAGTGAGGGGCTCTGCCAAATGTAGATTGGAATCCTGTTCCAAAGTATGGGGAGTCTCTGGGACAGGAATCTATCCCTCCAGCACGTCCTATTTATCATTGTGGTGAGGTTTAGATCCCTAGAGCGTGTGGCTCTCTGGGATTTGTTTTTTTTTAGGTAGAGCATGTCCATCAATTCTGGGTTGGACATGGCCTTGTGTGTCAGGCAGAGATCACCTCTGAGTAAGCGGTATGCAACTGAGTACAGCTGGAGTTTCTTCAGCCAGGCTGCATAGGGCATCTGTTTGAGGCCATTAATCCTCTTGGTGAAGTACTTCTGTGGTCTTTCCAGCTGTTGCAGGTGTCTTGTAAGGTACATCCCAAATGAGGCATTGTACTCTATGATGGGTCTGATGAGTGATGAATAGAGGGGCACAGTACCCTCTTTTGTTCTAGATGCGAACCCTTTTGTGATTAGGTGGGCCACATAGAAGAATTTTCTAACCACCTTGGCAATATGATTATCAAAGGAGAGATTACTATCTACTTGGGTCCCCAGATCCTTTATTACATATTCTGTATTTAGGGGGCGACCACGTATGTGGTAGTTCACGGGTACTTTGTTTTTTCCAAAGGGGATGACTATGCACTTTTTGCCATTTAGCTTGAGGCCATGATTTTGACACCAGGTATCTGTCTCAGTGAGACCCTTCTGGAGGATGTCTGTATCAGCCGGAGAGTCAATTATGGCTCCCAATTTGCAGTTGTCTGCAAACTTGGTCAGCCACAGTCCTCCTGTCCTTGCCTGTACCTCTGAGAAGTATATACCAAATAGGAGGGGTCCCAGGACTGAGCCCTGGGGGACACCACTTGTAACCGGTTTAGAGTTGGACCTAGAGCCTGCAACTCTCACCATGTGGGTTCTTTCTGTGAGCCAATTGGCAACCCATCTCATAACGTAGGGGTTTATATTCAGGCTGGTGAGCTTGTCTATAATACCAGAATGGGGAATGGTGTTGAAAGCCTTTGCAAGGTCTAGGTAAGCTGTGTGGATCTCCTTTCCCTCGTCTAAAGCCTTGGTAACTGTCTCAAAGAAGTCCACCAGGTTTAGGAGGCATGATCTGCCCTTAACAAAGCCAAACTGGGTAGGGTCCAATGTTTGAAGGTTCCCAATGTCTCTGCTAATGAGTTCCATGATGATGCGCTCCATAGCCTTGCAGACCAGGCTAGTCAAGCTTATAGGGCGATAGTTCCCAGGGTCCGTTGTGGCTCCACCTTTGTGGAGCGGGATAAATGTTGCTGTGTGCCACTCTATGGGTATGTAGTAGGTAGAGAGGCTGAGTTTGAACAGCGTGTTTAGGTGAGGGGTTAGTTCATTTTGGAGCTTGTGTAAGACACAGCCTGGGACACCATCCGGTCCCATTGAAGCTGTGTTTTTGGCTTTGGATCGGGCTGGTTTAACCTGTGTGTCAGTGATTGCTGGGGTTCTACATTCTGCTGGTATGGGTATGGGCCCTTTAGGGGTGAGAGGGGGGTGAGGTTTGCACTAAACCTGTCTGCCAGAATGTTGGCAATATCAGTTGGTTCAGTGTATTTTGTGAGAGTTTCCACTTAGGTTCTTGACATTGCTGAAGAACGCTTTGTGGTTATCTTTGGAGTCCTTGGCAATTTTTCTTTCGAAGCTAGCCTTGGATGATTTTATGTGGGATCGTAGTTTCTTGCTGATACTGGGATGTCTTTCCTTCTTGGGATTTTACTCTTTTCTGTACTAGTTTCTCACTCTATGGGTACGTAGTAGGTAGAGAGGCTGAGTTTGAACAGCGTGTTTAGGTGAGGGGTTAGTTCATTTTGGAGCTTGTGTAAGACACAGCCTGGGACACCGTCCGGTCCCATTGAAGCTGTGTTTTTGGCTTTGGATCAGGCTGGTTTAACCTGTGTGTCAGTGATTGCTGGGGTTCTACATTCTTCTGGTATGGGTATGGGCCCTTTAGGGGTGAGAGGGGGGTGAGGTTTGCACTAAACCTGTCTGCCAGAATGTTGGCAATATCAGTTGGTTCAGTGTATTTTGTGAGAGTTTCCACTTAGGTTCTTGACATTGCTGAAGAACGCTTTGTGGTTATCTTTGGAGTCCTTGGCAATTTTTCTTTCGAAGCTAGCCTTGGATGATTTTATGTGGGATCGTAGTTTCTTGCTGATACTGGGATGTCTTTCCTTCTTGGGATTTTACTCTTTTCTGTACTAGTTTCCTCCTTCTATTGTATAGCTTGTTTATGGCAGGGGTCCACCAGACTGGTTTCCTCTTCTTGGAGGAGTGAGTCTTGGTTATGCTTGGGATAGCATGATCCATGCATTCTTGCAGGTGCTCATAGAGTGCCTTTGTAAGGGATTCAGCAGCTTGGACAGCATTGTCTTTTAGCATGGGGGCTGTGAACCTTTCCACCTCGGTCTTAAGTAATGTGAAGTTTGCTTTTGAAAAGTTTTTCACGGTGGTTTCCTTGATTGGGGGTGGGGGCGGAATGTGAATATCCAGAGTGATTAGTCTATGGTCTGATCTAACCAGTGAGGGGTTGACCTCCGGTGTGGAACACTGGTCGCCCATGTTGGTGATGACCAGGCCCAGTATGTTGTCACCTCTGGTGGGGGCATTGACCAGTTGATCCAGGGCGTTCGAGTTTATAAATTTTAGGAAGCATTGGGCAAGGGAGTTAGTACTTGAGTAGTTCTCCCAGTTAATGTTTGGGTAATTGAAATCAGCCAATATTAGGGTGTTTGGTAGGACCTTCATATTTTCCAGTGTCTCCAGAAATGCGGAATGGGGGTCCTGTGTCATGGTGGGTGATCTGTAGCAAGCTACAATTTGAATTGCAGTTTTGCCCATTGTTAGTTGCACATGGATGATCTCTGAGGCATCGTGCTGCACCACTAATGTGGGTATCCTTGATGAATATGGATACACCCCCGCCTTTTGTGTTTTGGTCCGGGTTCTGTGGCCGAAAAGTACGGTATGAGTTATAGCCTGGTGGTGCTGGGGGGCTCTCTGGAGCCTTAAACCAGGTTTCTGTTACTGCACAGATATCAATGTTCTCCATACTGAGGAGTGCCTCGAGTGCATGCATTTTGAGGTTTAGACTTTTGGTGTTGAGTAGCATTACCCTCAGTTTTTGGTTACTTGTGCTATTTCCGGTGGCGGGTTTGTCTTTTGAGTCTTGCCTAAAAAGGCACTATGGGGGTGGCAAAAGCCTTGGCCAGTATGCGAAAGCCTAAGGGTGACAGGTGTAAGCCATCTCTTGCGAAGCAATGTGGCTTGTCGAGCATGTCATCCCAGGCAGACAGATACTGGATCCCCTTTGAATGACACCAGAAACAGCCAGTTGTTGAAATTGATAATTTTTTCTTTATACTGTGGCATCATTCTTGGTGAGGGCAGGATGCTACTCAGGGTCAGGGTCATATGGGCCTGGATTACGTGATCAGAGAGCTCTTCCATGTCTCTCTTCATGTAGTCCAGGGAGGTATGTCTCAGGTCATTCACACCAACATGGACAATGACAGAGTCGTATTTGTACTTGTTCTGGAACAATCTGAGTGCTTGTGTTATGTGGCGGATCCCGGTGCCGGACAGGCAGCTAACTGTAACCTTCTCCTTGTCCAGCCTAGTTAGTGGGACATCAGTCTGCCTGACTATAGAGTTGCCTATTACTAGTGTGTTGGGTATGTTATTTTGCCTTAAGGGCTGTGATTGTGTGGCACACTGATTATGTGAAGTATGTGTTTCATGGTTTGTGTTGGGGGGTGGAGGTTGCTTGGATGTCTGCTTTGGAGACCTCTGTTGCTTTTGCAGAATTTTTATTTAGAGCCTCCAAGTATGTTTTCACGGTGGTTTCCTTGATTGGGGGTGGGGGCGGAATGTGAATATCCAGAGTGATTAGTCTATGGTCTGTATTTATGTGTGTTATTTGCCGGTGTTGGTTTAATAGGTCTAGGTGAGACTGGTGGTGTGTTGCAAGTATTTCCCTTCTCCTCTTGACTGTCAGTTCCAGTCTTGGGTTGAGAGAGCTTTGCCTCCAGTTTGGCTGTATAATTGCATCTCTCACATATATCAGTGTTTGGTGGTAGTAGGAGAGGGCTGTCTGTGTACATGAGGCAGTTGTAACATTGCCTCAAAATGCCCAGATTCACCAGTTGGACTGAAGAGTATACCTGAAACTGCCCTTTAGACATGCCTGAATAGGTAAAATGAGCTGTTTTACTGATTGGCTGGTAGGGACGAATAGAGAGCCTTCTCCTTCTGGACAGTATAGGGGGGGATTAGTGCTAGGGTTAAGTAGTGCTTGCTATGAGTTTTGAGCAAGTGCTGGGCTGTAAAATGAATAGTTTGAGTGCTTAAGTTAAAAGTTTGTCTAGTTCCAAGGGAAAAATTGAAGAGTAGACTTTGCGGAGCTGGGAATAGTTTAACCTTAGCTAACCAGCGCTGCCCGGCACGCAAAACCGCGCAAATGCATTTTTATAGCAGGGAAATGAAAGAGATAGAAATTAGCCCAAAATGGCTAATAAACTACTAACTTCTGGGTTGAAACCACTCCTCCAGGGACAGATAAGCTGCTCAAAGCTCCCCTCTCTCTTAGGAACAGAGAAACTTCCTTCTATCCAAGTAAGGTATGGGCAACACAGAAACTTGTAACACAGCCCTGAATTCAGAAAAGCTTAGTATAGATATATAGAAAGTACATAATACCGAGGCATCTAACCCTCATGAAACCATGCTGTGTTGTACCACTATGATTGCCTTATTTATGTGCATTTATCAAAATGTTGTGATCATTGTTAGGGCTTATTGGTCTATAGCTCACCGTCCCAAGAGTAGAACATCCTCTCTGTTTAAACACCACATGCAACATAACCAAATCCTGAGCCCCTTAGCGAGTCTCTATAAAGTAGAGAGTACATCCTGTATTATTTTTGCACAAATTTTAACTCTTTTATAAGGGAATTAATGAATTTTCCTTCATACATGTTGATCCAGGGATAATGGTTTCTTTCTTTCGATTATCTACATAACTGCAAAGTGTCTTATTATTGTTATTATTATTGTCCTTTAAGTGAACAGGTTTTTAATTCAGAATTTATTTTAGATTCATCGATTCCATATTGACATTTTTGGTGCCACTCATATATATGTTTGTTGTAAATAGCTTGATTAGTTTTAAAGACATTATAAGCCTGTCTCATGCTTTAAACAGTGAGATTGATGAAACCGGATAAGGGGGGTGGACTTGCAATAGTTTACAACATTGATTACATGAACATCATGTTCACACTAATGGAAAGGGACACTTATGAAATGGTCAGCAGGAATCAGCTTAACCAAGCCCATCAGCATATTAAGTCACATTTAAATGACCTGTTTATTGACAGGTTAATAACAGGTGAACAAAGTCAATACTTAACCATGCTTGCCCCTAGGATCCCCAAAATTTTTGGGATTCCCAAACTTCATAAAAGTTTGGAGAACCCACCGTTCCGCACGCTTGTTGACGCCCGTCAGTCAATCACTTACCCTGCTGCGAAGCTAGTTGACTCAATTCTCAAAAGATTTGTGGAGGGAGAGGACCAAATTCTTAAAGATTCTTGGTCATTTCTGGAAAGTTTACGGGACGTGACTTTTGACTGTTCTTTGAACTTCTTAACCGTCGATGTATGTGACCTTTATTCCAGTATCCCCCAGGATTTGGGAATTGAATGGGTAGTTGAGTTCATAGGGTTAAGAGGGGCTTCCAGTGACCAATGCAACTTGGTCGAACAATTGTTAGACATCATTTTAAAAAATAACTTTGTCTCATTCGGAGACAAGTTGTTCTTGCAAAAAATTGGAGTTGCTATGGGGTCACCAGTGGGTGCCAGCTTCGCCAACTTGGTGATGGCCCACTGGGAGACCTCATATCTTTTCAGCAGTAGTTGGTCATCTAGTATTTGTTTGTATAAAAGATACCTGGACGACATCTTTATTCTGCTGAAAGGAGATGAGGCAGATGCAAGGGACTTGGTTGAGTTTTTCAACTCCACTACTGGCTTTCTGAAATTTACCATGAATTTTAAAATCAATGATATCTGTTTTTTGGATACTATTATAAGTAAAAGGCAGAACCAGTATACGTCCCAGATATATAGGAAGAGCACCTTTTCAAACACCTACTTACACTTCTTAAGCTCCCATCCTCACTACCAAAAGAAATCAGTAGTGAAAGGCCAATTGGTAAGATTAGCAAGAATGACCACCCTTGCAGAAGACTTCACTAGAGAGTGTGACAACCTATACCATATGTTTAGACACAGAGGTTACCCAAGTTCATTCTTGGACAACATCTTTGGGGAGGTCACACTGAAAAGAGAGCGTGGGGTCTACACAGCAATCCTGGGTATTCAGAATAGGTTAGATTTACAAACTGAACAAAATAAGGAGGAACTGTTGAGTAGCAGTTCGACCAGTACCAACGGTCCTGAACTTGCTGTAGTTGGACCACTGGGGAGACAGAAAAATTATGTTAACTCATTTACCTTTGTCTATTGCCCTGAGGCTATTGAGATTTCTAAAGTAGTTAAGAAATACTGGTTTTGTCTATCCTTAGAGAAAGACGTCACTAAATTAGTTGGGGTTAAACCTACCATTACCTTTAAGAGGGGCAACAACATGAAAGAATTGCTCGAAAGGAAGCCCTTAGTAACAAGGACTAAGGGAGGTACTTCAAAATGTGGGGCATGTAGGCAGTGTGCTCTCATCAATACAGCAGATTCATTTACAATGGGTTCACATACCTTCAGAATTTGGAAACGTTTCAACTGTAACAGTAGGCGTGTAGTTTATTTAGCACAGTGCAAACAATGCCCCGCGTTTTACATAGGGAAGACTGACAGACGTCTGAGGGATAGGGTATATGAGCACGGTTATGCGATTAATAACAGAAAGGATGAAAATGCCCTTGCAAAACATTGTGGCACTAATGTGGACCACAGCTTTGACTTCATGGTCATCGATCAAGTATGCCCTACCAATACCAATTTGCCCAATGAAAACTTACTCAGGTTACAATTAGAAAAGAAAGAGTTATGTTGGCAGTTACGTTTAGCAGCACATAGAGAACCTGGCCTTAATGAATACTGTTCAATCATTTGTATTCTTAAATTGAACAGTTTATTTAGATAGATATATGTTCTGTTAACATAACCATTCTGCTGGTCTCCATTACTGCAATTCTAGTTATTTACCATCACATTTTATGCAGTATCCTTTTGTAGTATTTTTTTGTAACACTTTACTGTAATTTTCCTCAATACCCCATTGGAATTGTACAATTTTTGAATGTGGTGTAGTTGGGTGACTTATTTCAATAGCTTAACACATTCATACTTGTATTTATCTGACTTCCTGTATGAGGTAATGATTTGTCTTAATTCTCACTAAACATTCACATTAAATTTTACAATTATTAATTTAAATGTACATATTTAATATACTAATTCTTGTAATTATCATATATAATTTCTTATATATACATGTTTTGTATAATCACAGGTCAGGTAGGCATTGTTAGTCTGAACAATATTTTTCGTTACAAGGTTATCAATAACTGAAATTGTTAAGCATAAAACATCCTTAATGAACCTACATATGACATTCCATTTTTAATAACTCTTTAATTTATTTTACACATTTTATACACTTTTTACATTTTTTACATTATTAATGCACTACACAATCCTTTTGTTTTTTTGTCTTTGTATGTAGTACCGGTCCAGTTCTATACACATTCAAGGCTGGACATTGAGTGTTTGCCGTACCTTGTAAATGATGTACTACCTTTTAAATGATGTACTGTGTTTTTAAATTTATTCCTAAGGAAGAAGAGTATTTAAGGTGAGACTGTTTGCAGCACTGCCGTAAGTCTGATGAAGTTCAGGCAGGGACCTGAACGAAAAACGCATGTCTTAAGCGTTTCACGATACTGTTCTGTCTTTGGATTGTGGTACAGTTTCTATTAAACTTTTGGATTTTACTACTTCGGAGTAGCGTGGTTTCCTACTGTTTTTGCCAAGGTTACTTCACCGCTTGTTTTTGTGAACTTTTTGGCACCCGCCAGCCAGGATACTATTGTGGCACTTCCTCCCATTTTTGTGGTTTGTTTCTCATGCTTTAAACAGTTAGTTAATCTAGATTTCTGCCATAATAGACACTGACTTTTTTTTAAGGGTAAGATATGTTGGTTCAAAATATTACTTGCATGTCTCCTTTAAAATGGCCCATACACAATCCTTATTTTCTCTGAGATTCATTTTATTTCATTGCTATTTTTAATGTTTCCTATTAAATTGTTCACAGTCATCTTTTTTATAAAACATCTTATGTAGGCTACTCTGTTAAATGAAAAACTCAATGATGTTGAACTTAAGTGATATATGGCCTGATTTCCCCAAAGGTGGACTCACCTTACACATTGTTATTTATCCTTCATTGTTAATTAATATAATATCAAATATATGACTTCCATGTGTGGAAAATATCAGCAACAATTCAAAATTATACCAGTATATCATATCCAGAAAATAAGATGAAAACATGAAGAAGCTTAATACTTTTCCCACTTTATACTTGGGTAATTAAAGTGTCACAAAACTTGAAGTAGCCCAATACTTTTTACAATTTATAGTTTAGTATTAAAGTCTCCTTCTGTTATATTGTTTTTTTCATCCAGTATTGAGTCAAGGCAATTTACAAAATTATAATGACCTTTATTAGGATTTCTGTACGCCAGAACAATTCTAAGTGTACCCACAAGAGTTTAAATTGGTAAGAGTAACACTATATATTTCAAAGCTGTCAGATTTGTATTCTTTAAACACAGAAAATGAGTCTTTAATGGTAATTGTTTGAAATATCAGAACCCACTTTAGCGAGTCCTGTAATGCTAAGACTGAATGGCAAAAACAAAAAGCATACTTTTATATAATAAGTCCAAGATGGCCATTTCTTGGAATATTCTCTTTTCTCCAAGCTATGGTGATTTCAGATTTAGTGTTTGCGTGTGTGTGTGTGTGTGTGTGTGTGTGTGTGTGTGTGTATGTATATATATATATATATATATATATATATATATATATATATATATATGTATATATGTATATATATAGATATATATGTATATATATATTTATGTGTGTATATATAAGTGTATGGGGAGGGGTTGCTAGGGGACTTGCCCCCCCCCTGCAAAAAAGACATTTGATATTCACTGTTCAATTGTATTTTCAGTCTTTTTTTAAAGATTGCTGGCACTCAGTGTTATGAGTGCTGACATTTCAGTAGGGAGCTATCTTTAATAAACAGCATCATGATGCCCCCTGCTTTGCTTGCCATAAATTATAAAGATTATTAAATCTCAGTAATTTAATGTCCATACTATTCCATGTTTGAGTAGTGGATGCAAAATTATTTTGCTGTTGTGTATCAAGCTCTCAAAGAACATAATACTGACACTGCTCTTTGTTTTTAATGAGCTAAATAAAAGTCCTAATTGCCTTAATGCCTTATTCCTAATGTTTAACATGTGTTTTAAAATGTAGTCCTTTGTCAGTAAATAATCGTAGATATTTAATAGAGTCTACAATTTCAACCTTGTAATCATGAGCTTACCAAAAGTCATTACTTTACGCTTACTAGCATTACAACATAAATATGTTTTGGATGCCAATAAACCTATTTTTAAGTAATTGTGTAATTTGCTGTAATTTCCAATCTTATATGTAACTGCACTAATTTTAGAGTCATCAGCATGCTTGTCAAATAAAACTCTGGAGAGTTAGGGAGGCCAGAGAAACAGTATTAAACAATACTAGTCCCAAGACTGATCCCTGGAGTACAACTAAACTTAACTACTACTCTTTGCTTTCTACCACTCAGCCATTATGTAATCCACTGTATCACATATGGATTAATTTTCAGGTAGTGAAGTATGTGTGCATGATAATGTTAAAAGTTAACATATCAAAGACCTTAATCCACAAAAAGCCAATAAATCCTTGGAACTGGAACAGAAATCCAAGCAAAGAACAAACAACTGACCAGAAGCCAAAGACCACAGCAAATGAATCCAACAACGGTAAAAACCACTCCAGTTCGCAGGTGTTGTGGAGAGAAACAATCCTTTATTGGAAAAACCACTGCAATTCACGGTTGAACTGAACCTTGAATTGCAGTGGTTTTACCAATAAAGGATTGTTTCGCTCCACAACAAACCATGAATTGCAGTTGGATTCATTTGGTGTGGGCTTTGGCTTCCTGGTCAGTTGTTTGTTCATATCAAAGACCTTGCTTATATCCAAGTAGATAATTACACTGTTTTCCCTTGACCTACATTTTTAGATATAGCATTACAAAATGATATTAAGTTTGTCACTATAGGTCTACCCCATGAAACCATGCTGTATTGCACCACTAAGATTATCATAGTTATGTGTCTTTATCAAAATTTGTAAAAATATTCAGAACGTTTCCCTGCCATAGTTGTCAGAGCTTATCAGTCTATAGCTCACCATATCAGTAGTAGAACTTCCTCAGTGTTTAGGCACTGCATGCAAATTAACCAAATCCTGAGCCACACAGCCAGTCTCTGTAAGGTAGAGACTCCATCATCCTGTTTTATTTTTGGAGAAACTTGTAACTGTTTTATATCAGAAGGAAAAAAAATCTTCTTCTGTATCTAATCATTAAAAAATAGCAAAGTATTGATTGAAAAGCTCTGCTATTATTTCCTTGAATTAATGAGTTTTCGTTCAAACATATTGGTTCAGGGGTAGTGATTTACATACTTTGATTATTACATAACTGTAAAGCTTAATGTTATTATCCTTTAAGTGTGTCAGTTTGAATTTAAAATTTCATAGATTCCATGTTGACATTTTGGTGGCAGTGTTTATTATATTTTTGTTATAAAGAAATGGATTAGTTTTAAATGCATTAAAAGCCTCTCTTTTATATGTGAAACATTTAGTTAATCTAGATTTCTACCATAACAGATACTGACTTTTTCTGTGGGTAAGATATGTTGGTTCAAAATATTCCTTACATTTTTCCATTAAAATGGCCCATACACAATCCTTATTTTCCTCTGTATTCTTTTGATTTCATTGCTGTTTTTAATGTTTTCTGTTAAATTGTTTACATTCATTCTTTTTTTAAAAAAATCTTATATTGGCCACAATATTAAATGAAAGTCTCACAATGGTGAACTTTATATTATATGTGATATAATGTTCCCAAAAGGTGGACTCATATTCACGTTTTAATTTATTCTTCATTTTTAATTAATGCAATGTCAAGTATATTACTTCCATGTGTGGGAAATGTTCAAAATTTTAACACTTTATCACATCCAAAAAGTAAGATGAAAACATGAAGTAGCATAATACTTTTCTCATTTTATACTTCGGTAATTAAAGTGTCACAAAAGATGAAGCAGCACAATACTTTTCTCAGTTTATAGTTGGATAATTAAAATCTCTCCCTGTTAGATCAGGTTATCAATCCACTACTGACTTAAGGCAATTTACGAAGTCATAATGACCGTCTACAGACACTTTTACATTTCTGTAGGCCAGAGCTATTCTAGGAGTATCCACAAGGGTTCAGATTGACTAGAATAGTGCTATATATTTCAGCTTTGTCAGATTTATGTCCATAAACACAAAAAAGGAGTCTTTAATGGTAACTGTTTGAAATGTCACAACCTGCTTTAGCAAGTCGTGTAATGCTGAGATTGAATGGCTGAAAAATGGACTTACATATAGATGGCCATTTTTTTTAAATATCCTCTTTTCTCCTCCTAGGTATGTTACTGATATCTTTGATTCCTCCTACTTCTTGTTCTCAAAAAGGGACTTTGAAGGATTGGTTTAACTTTGTGCAGGGTTTGTTCAAGGCTCTGTAGACACTTCAACCCTCTTTCCCTTCCTCTTCTTCCTCCAGTCTAGATAAGAGAAAGATAGTCTCTTCTTCCTCTTAGGAAGGAATTCTTTCTTACTCTGAACAGGAAGGATTAGACTATGTCTCACAATTTTATTCCCCCATAGATGTGGATTAGAATCTGAAGATTACCCTTCCTCAGATTCCCTAGATGGGAAAATCTTTGGAGATACCAGATTTTCAAAAGAAGTGTTATGAGTTCCTTGCCATAGATTCTGCTAAATCACTGGCCATCCAGCTATTCTTAGGTGCCTTACACGTTACCTTTTCCACAGCATAATTATCTTTGGACTGTCAACCCCAGCTGCAAGGAAAACTGAGAGGTACTATGGAGTACAAGATACTCACAAGTATCTCTATAATGACCATATTGCAGACTCTGCTATTATTTCATTATATACAGAGAGATGTACAAAAGCTTTATCTTTGGACAGACTCTCCCTAATAAAAAGAACAGTAATGCCTTTAATAGATTTGGCAGAAAAAGTTTATATATTTTCTACTTTGGCCTTTAGGACAATAAATTGTCAAACTCATATGTCAAAGTACCGTTTGTCCATTTTTGCAAACGTAGAGAAATCCTTGCCTAACATCCCCAGCTGGGAGGTAAAGTCAGTCTTTTAGAAGTGATGAGTTCCACTTCACAAGTTACTAAACATTCTTTCAGATGTGCTTATGATGCTGTGGTCACTGTTTCCAGAGCTGCAGCTATTGAGACTTTCATATGTAGAAATGCCTTGGTAAGGCTTCAGAATTTTTAGAAAATGTAAAGGCTCAATTTTTAAACGCCTCATTTGAGATGCTTAAAAATCTTGAAGAGAGGGGTAAGTTAATACAGGGGTCAAACAACTTTTCTTGCCATCCATTCCAAAATTTCAAAGAAACTATCCTTCCAGTCGATGGGTCCTTTCTGAAAACATTTTAAGTCAGGCTAGCAAAAACTGAAATGGCAAGATGACACTCAAACAAATAAGATGGGTCTCAAGCTTCCTCCTTCCAAAAGAAAAAAAAAGGCCTATTGCTGCCTTCCACCCCATCTCACCCTAGTCTGCTGCTGCTTCCATTAGAAGACTGTCTTTCCCCTATGTTTCTCATTGTGGAAATCAATAACTTCCGACTCTTAGGTACTAAATATCATGCAACACGGATACAGGCTCCAGTGGGATTCTTTCTACCCTTCCATCTGGAATTCCTCAGCCTCCAGGGGACTAAAGTGTCTTCTACCTGAGATCATTTCAGAACTTCTTACTCAGGGAATGGTAGAGCCAGCCCCCCTTCCCCTTCACATTGAAAAAAAAAAAGCTATTACTCCAGATGTTGCCTGATTCCTGGAAAAGAAGGCAATTGGAAGTCCATTTTAAACATTCCAAACTTGGCACCTTTCTTCTTGTTCAAGAATTCAGAATATTGACTCTGCAAACAAATTTTCCCATCTGGTCAACCAGTGCCTTTCTGGTAACTGTGGATCTGAAGGATCCCTAACTAATTATCCCTAGTCACAAAATAAAAACACAGATTTTGTTTGAGGTTCCCAGATTTGGAATTGCATTTTCAGTTTACTTCTTTACCCTTTGGTCAATCCACTTTATAAGTAGCCTTTAAGGAATTATTTTTCCCAGTTATAGCTTATTGTAGACTTCAAGGCTTATACATATACCCTTACCTTAATGATTGCCTAATTGTAGTTGTTACCAGCCAAGACACTGATTTCTTTATAGTTCACCATGGATCTTTTCAACAACCTAAGCTAAATAAAGTGTTATCCTTGATTCTTTCTTACAGAATAGCATACCTATGATGTCCTATTCACCCCTGTCTGATGACAGCTTTTCTTTGTTTTGAAAAAAAGCTTTCTTTCCATCACCACTTTATCAGTCTTTCTCAACAATACCCACTGCAAGGGGAATTTATTAGAATTATCAGATTTATGGCTTTGTTTGCCCTAATGATCATATTTGCAAGACTCCATGAGGTGGATTCAGTGGTTCTTCAAATCCCTTTGGGCCTAGTGGGAAAAGTACACACTTTTTTAATGGACATAGCAGAAATATGAGGCATTATCAGGGATATTCTACAAAATCCTGGATAGGGAAGAGTTTTGTTGGGGGGCATTTTATTGCTTTGCAGTGTATGTATTTTTGTAATTCATCTGATCACAAAGAGACATCTGAATTGCAGACAGTCAAAAGTAAATTGCTGGTTACAGGTATGCGTGTGTGTGTGTGTGTGTGTGTGTGTGTGTGTGTGTGTGTGTGTGTGTGTGTGTGTGTGTCAGAGTCTGCACCTCTGCATGTGTGTACAGATGTGTATGTGAGTTTATTTTTGTATATACATGAGAGGCTGTCTATCTCTGCATTTGTTAGTGTGAGTACAGCTATGTGTGTATATATATATATATATATATATATATATATATATATATATATATATATATATATATATATATATATATATACATATATATATATATATATATATATATATATATATATACACACATATACATATATATATATATATATATGTGTGTGTGTGTGTGTGTGTATGTATGTGTGTGTGTGTGTGTGTGTGTGTGTGTGTGTATTTATATACGTGTGTGTATGCATGCACATGCAATTCTTAAATAATGCATATGTTTGCATCTTCAAACTGCAATTATATATTCTACAGCACCTTTGAAACATTAGGCAGAGGAACGTTTTTACATCAAAAATAAAAAAAAATCAATATATACTAATAGTAAAACAAAAATAAAAAAAAATCGATATATACTAATAGTAAAACAAATGCAAACCAATTTAACAGATGTCCCATTTTTTAAGTGTAATAATGTCCTCCATGGTGGGCTTTATTAGGGAAATAATGGGCTTTCCAGGGTTGGAGAGGTTCTCTACCTTTGGGCCTCATAACACCTCTTGAAAGTCCATTAATTTCCTCAATATCACCCACCCTGTTAGGCAGTATTTATTGCTTATTACTTTCATGAGTGGTTCTTTAAAATACTGGCAGCCTATTATGTAAATGGAACACTTTTGGACTTTATTCTACCAGTCTTTACAACACTGTGAACTTCCTCTAACAGTGAAAGAATATTCTGAAGTTTCTACCTTTGAATTTGCTGTTATTGGCTGCTTTATTTTAATAACAGTTTAATAACAGTTACTTCCCATTTTCTGAACTCCGTTAAGAATATATGATGTATTTTAACAGTTTTGATGTTTCTTAAAATGGCTTTTGGCAAATTAAATTTTTTAATGATGTCTGTTTTGTTTTGTTTATTTTATATATCATTGTCCTTTTTTGCAGTGTTTAGCTAATAAGTACTATAATAAACTAGCACTTGCCTTTGTTGTAAATAACTGAGAATTACAGTCAGTCAGTAATACCAGACATTTTGTTCTGCTTATTTTTCAGAAGATAAATATTGGCACACAACCTGTTGTACTGGTAACTTTTAAGTGAATTGAAATAATATTTAAAAATTGTTCCTGATTTTGTGCCTTCACCATACTTTTGCCTTTGTCTCTAATTCTTAAGCAAATAAGTTGAGATCAATGACTGTGTCTGAGTTTGTCTCTATTTTTGATTTGTTTGTCATAAAATTTGTGTTTTTCTGGTCAGTCATAGAGAGTTACAGTCATTAAACAGGTTTCTGTCTTCATATCCTTCAAAAAATGAATAGTGTGCAAACCTGTTATATTATTAACTCTCCAAGAACAAAGCTGAAATTCATTATATGGCCATTATTTTTATGACAATCAGATGCATGAAGTTCATACACAAGTGGCTGTAACTGCTGGGTGGAGGTGAGAGTTGGCTACGGGTGAAAGTAACTGATGCCTTTGCCATATACTCAGTTTAGATAGTTGCCAATCTGATGTTGCAAGACTAGTGTGCTTTTGTCTGAAGTAAGATGGAACTCACTATTACTGTGACTTTTATTTATTTACCACAGCCTGAAGCCTGAGCTGTAAACAGTAAAGTAATTGTTGCAAATGAATGCTGTCTGCAAATGCAGATTACTTACAAATATTGTCAAAAAACTATTAAACAGTAGTCAATGATCTGGCATGGCAAGGAGAGTGTCAAACTATGTATTTGCCAAACTCAGTGTAAAGATAATACTGTTATGGTTTATTGGTGTGTGTATATGCATAGGATTTCACTACATTTAAGACTAACAAATTTGTCATAATTTCACTCACTTTCCATTGCAAACATCAGCATTCCACATAAGTGTCTGTGTTTGGCAGTATGGGAGGAGCAGGATGTGTGTGAACGTAACTGATCACTGGCATCATGCCACAGTGAGTAGCATTGCCATGTTATAGTACCTGGCCCTATTTGAGTTCTTGGACACATGTTCTTCTCTGTGGAGTCTGCACGCCCACCCTGTAACTGTATGGGTTTATCTATAGTCTCTGGTTACAACATCCCAAAGATGATGTAGTTAATAGGTAAGCATGCAGTATATGTGTGTGTGCATGTGTGTGCGTGTGCGTGTGTGTGTGTGTGTGTGTGTGTGTGTGTGTGTGTGTGTGTGTGTGTGTGTGTGTGCGCATCTTATGATAGACCTGGCTTGTCAAGGCCAATGTCAGTGTGTATATCCCTGTGTGAAAAATTAGTCTAGCTTGTGACAAACCTGCCCTTCTGGAGCAAAGTCACTGTGTGTGTGTGTGTGTGGGGGGCGTGTGCTTGCCCCTGTGTGTGTTATGGTGGGAATATCACTGATTTTTATCTATGGACACACACAGTATTGCTGGGCACATACATAAGTCTCTTCTGAGTAGTAGTACAAAACAATTAAAAAATAATTTTCTTTCAAATATAAGGCATAAAAGCATCACAGAACTGCAAGCCCCTCAGATATTCTGGGGAAATGACTGTCCCTATATCCCAGACTATAAATAGATGTTTGCAGGCTTAGTAGTGGTCCCTGCCATTAACCTGTTCTAGTCTAAAATTGCTCCTACTTAAATGTCTGCAAAGAAAGTCACTGTAGTCTGTGTCTATGTGTGTGTTTGGTGGAGGCTAAGGAAACATGTCATTATTTCTTCAGTCTTCCTCACCAGTTTCAGAGGTGTCCACCAAAGGTCACTTATAGGTTTCCTAGGGGAAGTGTACTGTGTAGGAACAACAAGTTGGAATACATTACTGTGACAGTTATTTTTTTTCACTTTTCTGTCAATCAGACATTAGATGCATATACTGGTGTTTTTGGGGAGTAGTGGTAAGGAGGCATGCTATGTACAACATCTGCTAAACCGATATATTGTCTTGCTAATAACAGTATAATAATATGTAGTCTTGATATCTGATCTAAAATAATAAGTCCAGTGGGTGGTGCAGGGATGGCTGAGGGAAAGAGGGTGTGTGAAATAGGGCAAGGGGGTGGGGCTGAGTGATGAAAGTGGTGTGGCAATGATGCTCCCCCCAGGAAAAAAGTACCTAAATTGGGCCCCACATTTACTATGGCCAGTTCTCTCTAGGACATAGGTTTCACTGTATGTAATTATCAAGTTGCATCAACTTTTATCAGGAGTATAGCATTCACAGCACACATTCTGAAGAGTATGTTTTGAAGCTGTGGCATAACGGTGTTGTGGAAGCCCAGTTTGGGTACTTTTCAAATCTTGCACCTGCACTGTTACTAGCATATATTCATTCTTCAGTGTGCACTTTATCCACTTCAGGATTGTGGGCAGCTGGAGTCTTTCCCAGCACTTACTGGGAGTAAGTCAGAGAAACTAATTCTGGATAGAACTCCCTCCTTCGTTGACAGCATCTACACCACTGATAGCTATTATTGCCAGTTGCTAATCCCACTTCAAGCTATGCTAGGTTCATTACAATTTCACATGAGCTCTTACCCTTGCAGCTGATATACACGATTCATACTCCACCAGATATGCTCCCATAGGATATAAAGGGTATAATACATCAATCACTCTCTCCTGTTTGAGCCTCTTATACTGCCACTAGCACTACAGTCTGACATCTTTGCATGTTCACTGGTATTAGATATGAGATTCTGATTACTGACCTCCTTAGACTCAGTGCATCTTCTCAGCAGTATCTGTAATAATCTTGTAAATGACACTCAACACAGAGGCCCATGGTTCTTATTCACTGGAAAAACAAATAATGCAGGTTTTGTGGATCACGGGAAGTCCCCAGTGTAGATGCTAAAGATTTAGGTGTCACCATTTGGTGGAGGAATTTTCATCTGGAAACTTATTAATATTTTTTTCTCCTTTATAAATGAGTTGGTACTTTACTGAGATTGTTGAGAGTCTGAATGTGATCTTGTCTATATTTTATATAAATGTCCTTAGTTGGCTGTATGTACTAATGGTGGATGTTCAGTGGGGAGGGGGGTCTCCCACCTTTTTCAATATATTTAATCAATACTTATGAATTGGGTCTGCCCACAGTTAGCTTGCAGAAGTTATTCCTTTCATTATGCCCACCGTTAAAGCTCTCGTGTGTTAGTAGAATACAAGATTTTTGCTTAGACATTGAATAGGTTAGACTTTTAATGATGAAGCTACTGCTTGCCTGTTGCCTAAGATCAATGCTTAAGTACAAGTTTAAATGGTGGTTGCCACCTCTTGGATATGTCATCCTAATGAAGAGCCTTGCAGGCTGGTTAGGCTACTCATTGCTGTCAACATATCAGATGGTTGACTGATTGCCCTTTTCTTATACCTAACATAGACTGCCTTCTGTATCATTTTGTAAAAGCTGTGCCTTTTTCTGATAGGTTTGCTTACATTTTATAGCACTTTATTTTCCATCTGAATAATTGTGATTTATTGGTACATCAGTGTAGTACATATTACTTTTTGGTGATGTCCTTCTGTATCACTGTTGCAGTATTCTTTACTACAGTGATCTCCCTCCTAGGATAGCCCAACATTCTGCCAGTATACCAAAGCCTTATGATCTTGTATGTGCCATAAGTTACATGCATGCTCCTCACATAGGACATAGGGCGTAAAGGTGACTTACAGATGCAGTTACCCTGAACTTATTTGCCGTCAGTCCGAATGCCATTGTCGCTCATCGGACTGAATGCCTTGTTGATGTGCTGAATATCTAGCCATTAGATAGGTGCCCCATTGGGTCATTTTTTCTTTCTTTTGGTCATATATTTTATTTTGCTTACCTAGAGTTCTTGTCATCCAGGAAAGGAAAATGTTAGTGTGGGAGGCAGGTTCCCCATAAGGATCATCATAAACAGGGTCTCTTTTGTTTGGGTGCTTTCCACAATGATACCTCTGGTAGTATCTGTAGGGAGTTTGTACCTAAGACACTCAGAAGCCGTTTGTTTTGCCTGGCCATTTATCTTGAAAACCAACAGCTTGAACAGTTAGCCCAGGGTAGCTGGTGGAATCCATTTTCCCCAAGATACTTCCGCTGGATAAGAAGAAGATTAAGAAGTGTCAGACAGATTCTTTAGCTGTCCATCCTCCACTAGATGTCCCTGCAGAAGTGGGTGATAGCTTGGTAGGCCATCTGGGATCTACATTGCATTCCTCTGCCACGACCCCGTCAGAGGCCGACATGGATCCATCTTTTCACACGTCCTCTAAGCCTTTGCAAGCATCTGCTGTAGACATTGAGGGGGAACTATGGTTGATTATCTCTGAGGATTCTAGAGGGATTCCACACATTTTGGTCAGGGAGGAGGTTCTGGGTACTCTTACTGAATCTCACCAAGGGTTGGGACCTCCAGTATTTGTTAGGGCTGGCATCCCTTCCAAGGAAAGGCAGAAGATGAAGCATGTTTCTGTCTGTCCTAAGGATTTTCAAAGGAAATGGGAAGAGTTCACTCAGGGCTTGTTTTCTGCCTTGATGGTCCTGAAGCCTCCTCAGGGGGTTTTGGTGCCTGCTCCACCTCCTTGGACCTCTATCCCTTCTAAACGGCCAAGGGAACCAGATTCCTCTGATGAGAATTCAGAGTCTGACGAGGGGTTCTTCACGGTTCTGATGAGGAGGAGTCTATTAGCCCTGAGTCTCTTTTTGAGGAATTGTCTTTTGCGACACAAGTGCTAGAATGATAGAATACTGTAAGTGGGATTCTTCTCAAGTGTTTGATATTCAGAAAAGATATTATGAGTTGCTTCGGGTGGATACTTTTAAACCCTCTGCAGTTCATTCTGTGTTGACTGCCTTGTTAGACTCTTTCATTGCTGCTTCCAAGTCTCCTGATTCTCAGCCTCCTAGTCCTAAGAAACCTGATAGTTTCTATAAGGTCCCTTAGGATTGCCAGTTTTTATTTAAGCGTTCTTCTGCTGATCCTGCTGTAGTGTTATTCTCTTTTGACAAACCAAGCTCTTGCCCTCTTCCAAACTTTTGCCTTCTGATAAGGATAGTAGGACAATGGAGATGATTGGTAAGAAAGTTTACACTGTTTCTACTTTACTTCTTACCTTTAAGGCTATTAATTACCAGACCCACATGACCAAATATGCTCTGGTGTTGTTTGCTGTGGCTTGTCAGGTAATTTCTGACCTCCCTGATTATGAAGGCAGATCTTCTATCTTATCTATTTTAGGTTCTATTTCTATTTCTGAAGTGGCTTGCCATGCTGTCAAGTGTAGCTATGATGCTGCTGATGCCTTTTCCAGGGCAGAGGCTTTTGGGTCTATCTTGAGGCATTATTCTTGGCTTCATCTCCAGTCTTGCCTGAGGACATTAAGGCCAAGTTGTCAGATGCTCCTTTGGATAGCAAATAACTTTTGGAGACTACTGCTGTTCACCTGTTTTAAGTCTGTTCATGAGAAAGGCAAAGCCTTACAGGACCTTAAACATATTTTCTAGGTCTGCTTTTGACCACAGGCAGCCCCGCCAGGCCTCCAAAGGTAGAAAGAGTGATAGGCAAGCCTCCTCTGCTAAGGCTTCTTAGGCGTCTGTGGCCCAGAAGCCTCCTTTATCTGATAAGCCTGCTTCTGTTTGACATTTTGCCCCCCCCACACACACACACACACACACACACACTTCCCCAAGGGTATTCACAAAATGCCTAGCTCCTGTGATATGCTTTTTGCAGGCTCCAAGGCACTAAGATGTTTCCTTATCTAGGTGACCTGTTACTTCTGGCACCTTCCCCCAGTTACCTGTTACAGGATCTGTAGTTCAGCATCTCTCCTTCAAAGCCTGGGGTTCACTGTCAATTTCCAAAAGTCTATCCTGACTCCCTCTCAGGATCATGTGTATCTGGAATGCAGGATTCAAACAGTGCCAGTGTTAGCCTGTGGTCCACCTCCGAAAGTTTTTTAATTGACAGCCTTCTTTCTGTCTCTTCTTCCTCTGACTGCCATTTCAGCCAGAGAGTTTCTTTGGGGCCTCTTCTAATGCTCTGTATTGCCAGACTGCATGTGCGGAAACTTCACCTGTTGGTATGGGTGCAGTATTGCCCTCCTCTGATTTCAGTGTACCTCTCCTTCCTTGTCTAAAAAAGGAATTCAAGCAGTGGAATAAACAGTTTGTTTGCAAGCCAGGCCTGGCTTTTCAGCCTCCAGTCCCTTCTCAAGAACTGTTCCCCAATGCCTCAGACATGTGGTCACCTGAAATGTCAGGGTATCGGCTGCCCCCCCTCCCCCCCCCATCAGAAGTCAGACCATATCAACGTCAAAGAGATGAGAGCTCTGATTCTGGCCCTTCAGGTTTTTCACCCCATGTTCTCTCCAGGCCCCTTGAAGGTATACACAGACAACACTACAGTGTTTTGGTATGTCAACAAGAAGGGAGGCACAAAATCTTAACTCCTCTGCAGGATGGTTCTTCAGGCATGGGAGGTGGCTCTCAAGTTATCATTTAACTCATCAGGCTGTATACATTCCTTCAGTGCACAATCTAGTGGCAGATTCTTTGAGTAGGTCAAAAACACAGGTTCACGAATGGATGCTTCACAGAGATGTGTTTCTGGACATTGTCCATTGGTGGGGTATCCTTCTGGCAAATCTTTTTGCCTCCCTTCTGAGCAGGTAGCTCCCCGTGTTCTGTTCCAGAGTGCCATGCCATCTGACATGGAAGATGGAAGCCCTTTCTTTTCTTTGGAAGGGAATGTTTCTTTATGCTTTCCCTCCTCTTCCTCTTCTTCCAAGAGTCCTGCAGAAGATTCAGCTGGACTCCCCAGAAATCTTGTTAGTGACTCCTTTTTGGCCAAGACAGCACTGGTTCCCTCTCTTAATGTAACTGGCCAGGGGAAATCACCACAAGTTACCTCACCAGTTGGTCCTCCTCACACAGGACAAGGTTCTGCCATTCATCCTCACTTGTCCACTCTTAATCTGACACTGGGGGGGTTGGATCCCTTTTAGGAATTCTTTCCTGAGGACTTGCTCAGGGTTTTACAGGAGGCAAGGAAACCCGCAAGCAGAACATTTTATATGTATAAATGGAAAAGATTTTCTGTCTGGTGCCATGCTCATAACCAGGATCCTTTTTCAGTGAGGTTCCCTTTGGTCCTCTCCTATTTGTGTGAGTTGCTCCAGTCCAGCTTGGCCTGTTCTTCTGTGAAGGTCCATTTGTCAGCCATTTCTGCTTGTCTGCCCAAGAATTCTCTCTTGTCTTTTCATTTTAGGTCAGACAATTTCTTAAAGGAGCCCTGTGGCCTCCAGCAAAACCTATTCCTCCTCCTTGGGACCTTAATTTTGTTTTGGAAAAATTGACTCAGGCTCCTTTTGAGCCTGCAGATTCTGCTTCTTTGCAACATTGTACCTGGAAGATTGTCTTGTTGCTGGGTGTTACTTCTGCTCAGAGGGTTTCTGAGCTTCAGGCCGTTATGGCCATCCCTTCTTTTTTGTTTTTTTTTCACAGGGATAGGATTCCCTTTTATACTAATCCTTCTTTTATGCTCAAAGTGGTAAATGTGTTGTCCTTGAATCAGTCAGTACAACTCCCTTTCTTTTTTCCTTCTCCTCAGTCTGCTAGCAAGAGGGCCTTGCATACCATGGATTTGCAAAGACAGCTCAGATATTATTTGGATAAAACTAAGGCCATTCGTAAGTCTGACTAGCTTTTTGTTTCTTTTCATCCCAGGACACTGAGTTTGGCTATTTCTAAGCAAACCATCTCCTCCCGGATATCTAAGGCCATTTCATTTTGTTATTCTTTTCATGACAAATCTTTTCTGTTAGGGCTCATTCCACTAGGGCTGTTGCCTCTTCTTGTGCTGCCTTCAAGGGGCTGGACAGCAATTCCATCCTTGAAACTGCTACTTGGTCTACAGTGCATACCTTTACTAAGCATTATAAATTTGATATGGTCTCTAGGGTCAGAGCAGGTTTTGCTAGAGCCATTTTGTATGACTTTGTTGAGGGCTCTTCTCAGCCTTCCACTTCCCATTCTGTTTCTTGAGCTTTTTTTACTCCTTATAGTAAAGAAAACTGCAACAGTGATATAGAAGGACATAGTACAGTTGTGTAAAATCTTACCATAACAGTAGGTGTCATTCTCTTAACTGTTGGAGTATTTGCTCCTTCCAGCCCCTTCTTGCTTGTTCTGCTTTTTGTTTCGAATTCCCTTCTGGATGAGAGTCTCCCCTCTTCTGCTGCATTTTCTCTTTCTAGATGTGCATAGACTCCTTTGTCCTATGGAGACTGTTCTCTTCTGGAGCAGTTCATTTCTGAGTAACTATATCCATATGTCACCTTTATGACCTATGTCTTGTGCGAGGAGCATACACATGATGTACGATGCATACAAGATCATAAGCGTTGGTATACTGGCCGAACGTTGGAATATTGTGGGCAGGAGATCCCTATAGTGAAGAATACTGCAACAGTGAAGAGAAGGACATTTACTGTTATAGTAAGATTTTACACAACTGTACTTTCTCATACTTGAAGTATTTTACACTTGAATTTGTACTTCATTATTATGCTGAAGATTTGAATAATGGCTAGATTGCCCAACACTGGATTGTAGTAGTATTATGTACAATAAAATATTTAAAGAAAAACTGGTTTCTTAATATGAAGCACAAATAATGATATCCATTAATGCTGTTGTTATGGAGAGTAAGTTGTCTAGACCTGCATTAGGTTACACACAGGGACATCACCTTCTAAGAAAAGCTGGCTGGATCACAGCTGGGCTAGCAAGCAGAAATTTGTATGTTATACATTACTGCTATAGTAACCTATTCCTTAAAGGTCTGTTTTGGGATGACTACCTTCATACAGGTTCCTTTTTCTTGTCTTGATTGATTGGAAAAAAAATATGTACAAAACCCAAGTGTAAGTCTAACTATTTATGATTGTAGTTATGATGGATCCTGTTACACCAGGACCACTGGAGAAGCTCTTGATGGAAGAAGATTTTCTATCACTCCAAAACTGTCCTATCTTTGAGAGCAACTTTGAACAGGTAGGGAATGTGTTTTTGTGTGTCCTTTATTTGTTATTGTATGTCTTAAAAAACAAATACTGTTGTAGTACACACATACAGCTTTGTGGTATATATATATATATATATATATATATATATATATATATATATATATATATATATATCACTGTGGTTTGCATGCCCATCTCCCGTTGCTTTCTAAATTTACTACCCTGCCATACCTGGATAATCTTCCTGCATGTTACCCATATGTAACTTCCAGGCCATAGTAAATCACCTAGATGCATAAAGGTTCTATTCAATCCCAGTATTTCATGTTTGTAATAGCTTGTACTTATCCAAGTAATTCTGGGTGTTGATTCTAACCTTTATGTGTGTGTGTGTGCGAGAGCACATTCAGCAATGACTTACTGCAGAATAATCATGAATGACATGTGCAGAGCACTATATGATATCTGCTGACCTCATGATCAGTCATTATATATGGACAATTGAAGACTTTTTCTGAACCCATTAATTTTTGAAAGATGTTGTGACATATTATCCTTTATTTTTAGCTCATTTAAAGAGGAGCAATAATATGTAGTTTGAGGCAGCAGTGCATCTTGTGGCATTTTAAGCAATTGCAGAGTAGTAGTAGTAAGGCATCTCTCTCAGAGTATTGAAAAGTTTGTTCTGATTTTCATTTTCCATATATGTAAAAACAAAATATTATTATTTGATATGTCACCTCTGTTTACCTCTCTTATGTATGCTTCTTTTCCTGCACAGAAAAAGTATAAAAAGATGGAACTGTTATATATACTTCCATATGAATGCAGGTCTTCTGTCATTAGGAATACCATAACCTACTCCATGGATATATATTGTGTTTGCTTTGTTTGGTATATTTGTATGTTTAGATTATTCTTGGTAACCAACATCCTATTAAACTTATGCTGTAAGACTTCACAGTTCATAACTTATTTTTTGTAGAGGTGAAGACTGGGATGCAAACAGACCCCACCCAATATTCATACTGTAGGAGTGGGATGTTTTATTTATTTATTTATCCTTTGTTGACTAGGTCATACCCACTAAGCTGGTAGCCTCTTTTCAGGGGAGACCAAAGGTAGTATTTATCCTGCTAGTGACAAATTATTCATAACACCAGGGAACTTCCCCATCTCTTTTCAGTAAGTGACATGGGCTCTTTTACATCCACCTAAGCTACCACAAATTCAAGTAGCAGAGCCCTTGGTTTTATAGTTATAGTCATCATGATCTTCTCACCTGAAAACATGCACTATTCCAACAGTGACACCTCATCAGGAAGTGGCTGTACATCCACAAGAGTGTCCCACTATGGGATATTTTGCTGGAGCACACCTGATCTTGGATGCCGTCAACTCCCTCAGACTTCTATAAAGAGTCTGCCATACCTCTAAACCATCTGTGAGGTATTACTTTCTATGTTTTGATGTCTCTGGGAGCAAGGAAACTAAATGATCATAGGTCAGTGGTGGTGATGCAGAAAGACATCATTCTTCCATGCTTTTGGGTTGGCCATTTGTATTTCTTTTAGCTTCCACTGACAGAAAGTTCTGATTGTTTTCATCTTTGCTCATGACAAGAGGGGAAGAGCAAATGCAGTCCTGTGCACACAGATGAATTTAATTATTGCATTTTAGTTAATGTTAGTTGTATGAAGAGAATTTAAAAATACTGCAGAAACATTTAGGCTTTGTCAGGTAACACCGTGAATTCCTTTAAGGAGCCTAAAATCTCTCTCTTTTTTTTTTTAAACACACGTTTATGGAATTATCACTTGTGACATAGGCTAATTTACATTTATTTAAAAGTAATCAAACTGTATTAACAAATTAACATTTACAAGCATTATATGTCACATATATTGCTATATATCATATAACCTAAGCAGCATTACATAAATTATTCAGTTCCTGCCCCCTTTTTTTTAAACAAGAAATAACTTTATTAAACCATCACTTACGACATAAGAAATCAAACGTTTATATAAATGTAAACAAACCACACTGATACAATCCTAGTTGCAAGCATTTTACATCACAAACCATATTGCCACACTCCCAGCTGGAAACATTATACATCTCTTAAGAAAAGGCATCAAGGCTTTTGGTTTAATATTTCTACTGAAATATGAAATTTGAAAACTGCAGCTTTCTACTTTTAAAGATATTTTGTCTGCATTGGTGTTTCCTGTTGGAGGACTAGAAGCTGCAGAGATGTTATTTTCTGATATAAGTGGTAGATATACTGTTATTTTAGCCAGTTACATTGTTCAATTTATTTAGATCTTGTAAAGAAAATAATCCTAGTTTTGTCTCTACATTTTTTAGTAAACCTTCTACTGAATATTCATCATAGTTTTATTTTGTTTCTTTAATTAATTACTTTTATTAACAAGGTTATTCTTACTAGGCCTATTGCCTGTTTTATGGGGGGACCTGATGTTGGCTTCATCCTGTCTTAGGATATTTTGGCTAGAGCATCAAATAACTTACCCTGTCTGGAGGAGTAGGTAGAGTTTCTGTTTCTGGAGGAGGAGTAAAGTGATGATGGGGATTTGGAACATGTATTTGAGACAGTGGAGGAGGTGGAAGTCAAAAGAGATGTTGCTTAAGTGATTCATCAAGCTGTAGACAGTACACATTATGGAAAAATTCTGATAAAGATAAATAAGTTGGAGACCAAAAAACATACTCTTTGCAAGTTAGTACAATTTGGTGATTGTGCTTGATGACGGAAGTGTTGGTACTGTTGTGAGTGATTCCTGATGATTTTGCAATGACCATAACTGACGTTCAAGTTTTGTAAAAGTCATAAAGAAGGTACAAGTTTGACATGATAGAAAAGAGGAGAATGAGGAGGGGAAGTGAGCAGCGGACATTGTAGTATAGATGGCTTGACTGGAAAAATTAAATGACAGTATCTGAAAAGGAGTGTACCAAGAAAAAATGTTGCAGATGACAAAGCAACAGGAAAGATCCTCTGCTGACACTGTCAGAAGCAGTGATGAAGAAGCTGTGGACTTTTAACAAAAGAGTCACCATACATTGAGACTAATATTTAGAACTGTGCCTCATTTCCTTCACAACAGAAAATATATGGGAAGTATATTGCTTAAGCAGACGTTAGGTGCTAAACCAGGGCAAGGTATATTCAGTGAATGTTCATCATTCCTACTGCCTTAGTGGCAGTTTGGGTTATCTGCCAAGGTAACCTAGTACTGGATAGCTTTCAAAAGCTCAGATTTCTCTTCCTCTCACTTCTTGTGAGAGCTGACTGGCTGAGCATATCCTGAGAGGGAAGCCTTTGGCTGTGACAGGAAGTGAGTGTTCATTTTTTTTCTGCCATCCAAAGAAGAAAGACTTTTGACTCTTCACAGGGGCCAGTGCTGATTTTTCTGGCTTACTGCTCAGATAAGCCCCACTATGGACCCCCTTCCTCTCATTTTATTATTAGATTCATTATTCTTTTTCTGTTTTTTATATATTTTAAACATATATAAAGAGCACATAGGTTCTCCCATAAAGTCATCCAGGAGCAGTGTGCATGCCTTACTTTGACCAGTACACTCCATCCTCAGTCAACTGGACCCAGTTGCCTACCTGACAGTGATTGCCACCTATTTTCATGCTATAGGTAATATCAAGCATCTGGGCCTCAGACATAACCTGCTAAAGGCAAAGTCAGGGGAAGCCTATCTACTACCCTGCTGTGGATATATATATCCTCCATAAATAGGTGTTGTGAAGACTTTGACCA
The DNA here is from genome assembly GCF_019279795.1 of Protopterus annectens. Lineage (NCBI taxonomy): Eukaryota > Metazoa > Chordata > Ceratodontiformes > Protopteridae > Protopterus > Protopterus annectens. The sequence continues at coordinate 718,710,329 of NC_056744.1, forward strand.
GTACACTTTCTCCTCAGTCAGCTAGATCCAGTCACTTACAAAGTCATGATTGCCAACTAGTTTTGCATGCTACAGGCAATAGCAAGCATCTGGACCTCAGGAGTAGCCTGCTAAAGACAAAATCAAGGACAGCTTGCCTACTATCCTGCTGTGGATATGTATCTCAATAAATAGATGTTTTGATTGATACTTATTCACATTTCTTCACTTCAAGGAGTCAAACAGTTGATGTGGTATTTGTGTAAGGCATGCACACTACATCAAGGAAGTAGCCAGTAGCTTTGTATATTAGATACTGTAGTATAACTTGTCATACATTAAAAACTGCATTATCCAAATGTTAATAGCCTAATATATCTCTCTTTTAATATAAACCTCTTACACATTTTGGATATTTTATGCAAACTCCCATCTATCATTACTTAGTTTACTTTTAATAACAGTCTTTCATACACCCACATTAAGTAAATCTAATGCCCCCCTTTTTTTCAACATCAGGTAATTAAATAGCAGATTTTTTGTTATTAATCTAATTTCACTCTTTTCTTTAACAGTTCCCAAATAAGCAGTTGATTTTGTCAAAGCACCCCTACCTTCACTTCTCTTACTTATTTTTCTCTACTTATTTTCCTGTACTAAACTATTCATGTTACCACACCGCATAGCAACTGTGTAAACTTTGTTATTAATTCCTTGCTTTATATAATTTACTTTATATAGAAGTGGAAAGAGTAACATTTACACACATTTACATTCTTTTGGCCCAATTTACTGATTGATTGTTTTCTGTCCTACAGTATTCTGACAAGTGGAACCTGCTGTGTTCGCCCTAGCTCCACTCTGGCTCACTCTGCTCCCCTACCCTACCACCTATACCCATTCACCCCCACTAACTCTAAATTTAAACCCACTATCTCCACCCACTTTAAAGCTCAAACAATCCCAGTCTGTAACACCTGCACACTTTAACTATTTGCAGTCCCTCCCATATTTCTTTTAATACTCCCTCCACTATCTGTCCTGTATATCATAACATATTCCCTGATGTCTTACTTACCAACACTTCAAAGCCATATTGTTTCATAATACAACACATCACCCCCCCAACCTTTTTCACTCAAAATATCATCCTACAACTAACCACCATGGTGCCAATCTCTATGCCGACTCTCTCATTTCTCCTGCTACTCACCTGCTTAGCATGTTTACCTTCACACTTCCAGACAACCATCGTCATCATCCTAGTTGTACTATCCAACATGCTGCAGCATACTCATCCCCCAATTCACCCAAGATAACATCCACCTTATACTCTCCCAATAACACAGCCTTTTTCAAACACAATCTACATTTATACAACCCCATAATTCATAAGCTAAAATTAAAAATTAAAATTAATCTGAAATGCTTACCCTACAACTAACACACCTCCTCCAAACTAAAACCTAGTGACAACATCTATCCAAACCCTGGACCAGCTACATCTCTGCAAACCTTTAACTCTACAACCCCCCACAAAACCCATCCCTCCAGTACAGCATAACACTACTCACTCTTCCCTTAACATTGCGCATGTAAACATTAGAAGCATCTACAATAAAATACCACAGTTCCATGCCTGGCTTAACCTACGTGTTTCAGATATAGTAATACTAACTGAAACCTGGGTGAAAAGAAACAAAAAATAATGAAATTCTACTCCCAAACTGTAATATACTAAGAACAGATAGACAAAATAGAAGGGCTGATAGAGTTTAAGTACTATACAAAACTACTCTGCAGCTTACTCCTTCACCACTAAATCCTCCACAATTTAGTAAAGCAGAAATTCTTATATCTAAGCCTAAATTCAACCAAAACAAGACATTGCCCATCATAGGTGCTTATTTGTCACCTGGTAATAATCTCTCTATTGCAGAAGACTTCTTCTGCTGGGTCTCCCAAGAAAAATACATATAGGGTAATGTTAATATTGACTGTCTCTCTCTCTCTCTTTCTCCTCTGACCCACCTAATGAATCAATAAATATCTTTGATCTTTCGCAGCTAATCACCACTCGCACCCATTATAATTAAAACAACAAGAAACATTAATTCACTGGATTTTTACCTCCATGACTCATAAAATCTTTACCTCAGGTACCCTTCCAGATACCGTAAGTGATCACCTGCCTACCTACATAATAAGAAAGTAAACTAATCTAAAATACATTCCACTAGATGATGCAGCAACTCTTTTTAATTCTACTTTCTTAAACATCCTAAATGAACTTGCTCCACCCAGAAAAAAAAAGAGTTAGGGCTAAATCCTTCCTCTGGTTGTCTTGAAATACAGACATCCCTATGAGACTTGGAGATAGAGCTTGGAATACATGACTATCAATAAAACACTAACAGATCACCAAAAATTCAGATAACTCAGAAACCAAACTAAAACTCAAATTAAATTAGATAATAAAATACTACAAAACATTCTGGTTCTCTATAAACCAGCTGCTTAATCTTAGCCACACCACTCAACATGTCCTATACTTCACACTAATAACAACTCTACCAACTGTGTTGATGCTTTCAACCTTCATTTCATTAAGTCAGTCTCATCCCTACTTCAAAGTTCCCCTAATTCCAACAACCAGACAACAGCACTATCAACCACTCCTCTTCATAACCTCTCCTTCCAACCAGTCCCCACTGCTTACATAAAAACAAAATTGCTTAAATTGAAAACCCCCACCTTATCCCCTGACAACCTACCTAGCAAATACATTAAGATGGCTCCAGAAGCAATAGACTACTACATCTCAATTCTAATAAATTGTTCCATCAGTGAAGCATATGTCCCTACCCTCTGGAAAAAAAGCCACATTCTTCCCCTGTACAAAGGAGGGCATTCATCTGCACTCTTCAGTTACAAGCCCATTGTCATCCTCTCCCTTCTGTCAAAAATATTTGAAAAATGCATCCAGTTACAATTTTTACATTAACCAAAACTCAGAGATGGAAAGCGAACAAAAAAAACACCAAAACCACACAAAAACGTTCGCTGTTGAGAACCAAATAAGGGTCCAGACCGAGACTGCAGACGAATATTTGATGTTTAATGTTCCAATAACGCTTGACACACAGATTACGCTTGATACTTTTTTACATTACCTCACACAAAATAATCTCTTCATCTCAGCATGGCTTCCGTCCCCACCACAGTACCTCAACCACTAAGTTTCAGTATTATAGTAAACACAAATGGGAATGACAGAAACTTATTGTTTGCCCTCTTCCTTCATTTATCTAAGGCCTTTGACACAGTCTGTCACTCTAGTCTTCTACACAAACATCAAAACCTAGGACTCAACATCACTGCTCTATCATGGTTTTGTAGCTGCCTCCAAAACAGAGCTCATACTCTCAAGTGGCAAAAAGACATGTCATCCTTTCTCCCCATCCAGTCAGTGTACTAAAAGGACCAGTCTTAAGACCCATTCTCTTTAACATCTTCATCAATGACCTACATAAAGCCTGTAAAAATACACCCCTACTACAGAATACTATTCACTCCTAAACATCAAAAACACAAAGGGTCGGTGAATAAAGCACCTCTAATAATCCAAACGTACAGTAAATTCAAAAAGAGGTGAACAAACACAGTGAGCGAGAATTCCAATAAACTACTTTACTAAAACAATAAAAGGTGTAAAAAGTGAGTGTTTTTTGTGCCTGCAAGGATGCTTTTTCAGACTTATCCAGCAAATGAAAATTGAACTTGTCATACATACTAAACTGCTAGGTGTCTGTGTAGATGAGAACCTAAAATTTGACACATACACACATCCAAAATTCAGTGAAAAAAATTACACTAAAAATGCATTCTCTCTACATAGACAAACCATTCCTCTCAGAAAATGTAAGAAAGCACATTCCCTCTTCTCTCGTCATGCCCACTGTAATATATTCTGCTCACATCCTTAACAACATTTAAGTGATCTTGCTAAACAAACCAGGAATTTTACTAAAAAATAGCATGATTCACTGCTAACCTTCCAAATAGACTCCACCACTGTACCGCCCTAAGGAAATTACAGTGGCTGGAACTCCCACATTATGTAACCTACTCAAAATTTCCACAAATCCGTAAAATTGTGTATAAACCTACAAACTGTCTATCCATTTCCAACCTCATAAAAATATATAACCCTTCTAGGCTACTACGTTCATCATAAAAATATCTTATTATGTGTATCCAAACCCAACAATTCTGCTGGCAAGTCACTACTCATAGGATCATAGGAAGTTACTAGGCTATTGGCCCTGAGGCCCTTATAAGCCGAGCCAAGAGTTTAGCCCATGTTTAGACAAGTCAGCACCCAAAGCCCCTGTCCACCAGGGAGACAGGTGGAATCCCAGGGGTGTATTTTCTGTTTCCCATTCAGTTATCCAGGTTGCGCTTGAAAAGGGATAATGAGGTACTCTGCTTGACGTAGAGAGGGAGTCTGTTCCACAGATGGGGGAGTCTCTGGGACACAAATCTGTCCTCCCAACAAGTCCTGTTGATGTCATAGACCAGGATGAGGTCACGCTTGTGGGTTACTCGAGTGGAGCTTGACTTGCGGATATGCAGCAGTCCCATCAAGGCGGGGTCTGAGATTGCTTTTTATGCCAGGCAGAGGTCACGTCTGAGGAGTCTGTATGAAACTGAGTAAAAGGACAGGGCTTTTAGCCTATCTGTGTAGGGTAAATGTTTGAGGGCCTGGATTCTTCTGGTGAGGAACCTCTGTGGTCTCTCCAGCTGCTGCATGTGTTTTGTGAGGTACATAAGGGAAGAATACAGGGATGTTATGACCTCCTTGTCACTGCATGAGATACCCTTACTTATGAGGTGCGCCATATAGAAAGCTTTCCGTACAACGGAAGCAACATGGTGGTGAAAAGTCAGGTTGCTATCAACCTGGGTGCCCAAATCCCTCATGACTGATTACGTGCTTAGGACGTTGTAATTAACGTGATAATATGTGGGGACATCACTCTCCCCAAAGGGGATGATGATGCATTTTTTGACATTCAGCTTGAGGCCATGTTTCTGGCACCAGTCATTTGTTTGGCTGAGATCCTCTTGGAGGAATTCATATCACTTCACTTGGGGAAATGATGATCATGCCCAGCTTGCAGTCATCTGCAAACTTGGTCAGCCATAGCCCACTAGTTTCGGTCTGCACCTCAGAGAAGTAAATCCTGAATAACAGAGGTCCCAAGACCGATACCTGGGGTATGCCGCTCATTGCAGGTCTACTGCTTGAGGTGGCTTCCCCTGTTTTGATTAGGTGGTTTCTATCAGTGAGCCAGTTTGCTACCCATCTGATAACATATGGATTGATACCCAGTTGAGAGAGTTTGTGTGCTATGCCCGAGTGGGGAATAGTGTCGAAGGCCTTGGCCAGGTCAAGATAGGCGGTGTGAACTCTCTTCCCCTCGTCCATGGCTTTGGTGACTGTCTGAAAGAAGTCGACCAGATTTAACAGACACGACCTCCCCTTGACAAAGCCACACTGTGTGGGGTCGAGTGTTTGGAGGTTGCCAATGTCCCTGTTAATGAGGTCCATGATAATCTGTTAATGGACCTTGCAGATCAGGCTAGTTAGGCTGATGGGTCTATAATTTCCTGGATCGGTGGATGCTCCATCTTTGTGCAGATGGATGACAGTGGCTGTCCTCCATTCGGCTGGGACAAAGCTGGTACTCAGGCTTTGGTTGAATAGGGTGCCTAATGGTGCTGCAAGTTCATGCCTGAGTTCATGTAGAATGCAGCCTGGGATGTTATTGGGCCCCATAGAGGCTGTATTTTTTGCCTTTGAGAGGGCAGTGATGACTTGTTCCCTAGAGATAAGGGGAGGAGGGCAGGTACTGGGGATGTCCTGATTTACTGATGTGGGGGACAGTGGTGTGAAGTTTTCACTAAATCTCTCAGCCAGTAGGTTGACTATATCTGCAGCATTTGTGCATGTGGTGTTCTTGACCACCAGTTCTGAACAGACCTGAGTGCTTCCTTTGAGGTTGCGGACATATGTGAAGAAGTTCTTATGATTGTCTCTAGTAGATGTGGCCAACTTGTACTCGAAGTTGGCTTTAGAGGATTTCACTAGTGCTCTTATTTGCTTGTTCAGGCAAAGGAGAGATTGCTTCCAATTGGGCACCTGCTCCTTCTTGGTCCTGGACAGCAATTTTTTCCTTTTGTTATATAGTTTATTTATTGCAGATGTCTACCAGACAGGTTTACTCTTCCTTTCGGAGGATGATTTTGTCCTGTCAGGTATTCCTGATTCCATGCATCTATATAAGTGCTCATATAGTACTTTGGTGTAGATTTTGACATTGATAGCAGTTCTAATGGGGGGGGGGACCTGTGAAGCTGTTTATACCATCAGGAGATTGTAATCAGCATTGGAAAAGTTTGATCCTAGCTAGAGGGGGGTCAGGGGAGATGCTGACTTTGAAAGTGACCGCTTTATGGCCGGATCATACCAGGGAGGATGATACTGTAGGGGTGCTACAGTGGTTACTCATGTTGGTTAATACCAAGTCCAAGATATTATCACCTCTTGTGGGGGTATCGACTAGTTGCTCCAAGGCATTTGCATTGATAAAATCAAGGAATCTGTGGGCATTTGCATTCTGGCATGAGTAGTTTTTCCATTCTATGGTTGGGTAGTTAAAGTCACCCAGGATCAGGGTAAAGGGTTGAATCCTGATAGATTCAAAGAGGTCCAGATAAGTGGAGTGGGCATCCTGAGCCAAATTTGGGGGCCTGTAGCTAGCTATGATTTGAATAGGGGTCTTGTCAATTGTTAACTGCACCTGGAGTGTCTTCTGTGCTTCATACTGTTTGACCAGCCTGGAGGTATGTATGTCTTTAATATACATTGAAACTCCACCTCCTTTGGCTTTACTGCCCACAGTTTGGGGTTTGAATGCATGATATAATGAGTAAGCACATAAGGCTGGAGTGCTCTCCGCAGCTTTGAACCATGTTTCTGTGACTGCACAAATGTCAGCATCTTCCAGGGTAAGAATGTTTGCAATGAGTGCAGTTTTATGTTTAGACTCCTAGAGTTTAGCAGCATGACCTTTAATTTACATTTTGTTGACATTTTATGTTGGTTTTATTGACTTCTGGACTTTTCCTAAAAAAAGGCACTATGGGGGAGGCAAGGTCCTTTGCCACAAGCCTGAAGCCCAAGTGAAACAGATGCAGACCGTCTCTAGCAAACCATTGTGGCCTGTCGATCATATCTTCCCAGGCTGTCAGGTACTGGATACCCCCTGGAATGACACCAGAAACTAAGCCAATTGTTAAAGTCAATCATTTTCTGTTTTTTTTGAGGCATCATTCTGGGTGACAGTAGAATACTGCTTAAGGCTAGGGACATACCTGCCTGGGACACATATTCAGTGAGCTCAATCATGTCTCTCTTCATATAGTCCAGGGAGGTACGTCTCAAGTCATTCACCCCAATGTGGACTATGACAGAGTCATAACCATAGCTGTTGTTGAGAGACTTCAGTGTGTGTGTGTGTGATATGGCGAATTCTGGCACCTGACAGACTACTAACTGTGACTTTCTCCTTATCCAACCTGGTGAGAGGCACATCTGTGTGTCTCACAATGGAGTCTCCTATGACTATTATGCTAGGTTTATGGGTAGGCTTTTGCAGTTGCAAGACACATGTTTGTGGACCATGCATGGTATGTGGTGTGGAGGTTTGTGGAGTTTGCATGTGTTTTTGCCTCTGAGGTCTCATTTGTTTGGGTATGTTTTTGTTGATAACCTCCACATATGTGGATGTGTGTTGTGTAATTGAGGGTGGTGTTTGAGGTGTAGTGACTGTGATGATAACCTTTTCAGTGCCAGATATATTGGTTTGTGAGGGAGAGAGCATAGACTCTAGGTTCTTAAGCTAACTGCATCTCTCACAAATTGTGTTCCTAGGTAGAAATAGCAGATGGTTGTCCATGTACATTAGGCAGTTGCTACACTGTCTCAGGATGCCCATATCAATCAGGCTGGCAGGAGAAACCGTAGGAAATTGTCGATCCGTATTTGTCGGAATCTGAGGGAGAGAGGCCAGGGAAAGCTAAAGGGTAGGTCTAAAGCCCAAGTACTTAGATCCACTATCTTGCTAAATCCTGGATCTCCATCCCACTAGCAGTACAACAAGAACACTCCCTAAAATCTTTTAAAAATTAATTAAAGTCTTGCCTACTCAGTTGCCAACTCTGTACGTGTGATTTTCCTAAATAATCTCCAAACTCTTACAGTCACCACTCTTTTATGTAACTGACTATAATACAGCTACTTCTTCACAATATCTAATTATCTGACTAGTATCTATCCCTCTCCACTACTACTACTCGGTCTCCCTTTTACCTGAACCTCCTCAATACTCCTTCATAATTTGTAACCATCTTCATCCTATAATTACTTCCTTGCCTCCTACTCAATATCAGTTTTCAACTGATTATTATAAGCTTGATTTTTAGCTAATATTTTACTGTATTCTTCATTAAACTATGATATCATTACAGTTCTATGTATGTTCATTTATTATTCTTTGTATGTACCTTTAATATTCTGTGTATGTACAGTTATTAATTTTTGGTTAACTGTCATATCATTACTAGTCATGTATATGTGTACATTTATTATAAAATATTGTATAACTGCCTTCTACTCATTCTGTAAAATGGAGCACTTCTCCCCAGGTCTCTGCTGAAAATGGGACTTGTGCCCAGTCAGAATTTCTTGGTAAACAAAAACAATAAATAAGTAAATATTTAAAAATATATATTTTTATTTTAATATTTTAATCCTGTCTGTATTTACAGTGATTCTAGTGGGAATTTCTGCTTGTAGCAATGTTTATTTGGCTTCTACCTTTGACAAATGCATGTTTTTACTGTTTCTGCAGAAACTTTCAGTATTTTTCTGAGACATACAGTGTGTATGCTTGCTGGTATTCAAATTTATAATTTAAAATTTACTACTTCAAATTAGCATTTGAAAACTCATATAAAATTCATCTTAATGCATGTGTATGCTTGCTGTTAGATGCTGGGGCCTGTCTTAACTGTTGGTACTCTGCTTTATTTTCATCTTTTGATGGGAAAGTATTGCAAAACTTGGATTTTATTTTCAGCATTTATACGTTATTTACTATATGTTCATAGGCTTATAGGGGAATACTAGGCTAACTGCCTTAAAGGGCCATTTTAAGGTGAGCCTAAACCTGTTATTGGAATCAAAGTCTGTACCTTGTGTTTGTGAGGTAAAAATCTTACCCATTATGCCAAACCAATCTTAAATACAAGGCACTTAGTCTGCAGACTATTAAAAGCCTTGCCAATAACCAGACAGTGACTGAAGGTGAGAATTAAACTGTGCATTTTGTGTCTGTGAGATAAAGACCTTAACCTCTATGCCAACCCACCTCAAAAGTATATATGACTCCGCTCTGTTTGATTTTAAGATTGGATCGCAGTCTTACTGAGAATGATGTTATCTGAGTGCACTGTGGAGATTTTATTCTCTCTGACAAGAAAATATGTTTAAATTGCTATTACAAGTTATTTTATGGCAGTTTGTGGCTAACATATGTGGAACAAATTTTTAACACTGGTTTGACACATTGGTTGCTATGGTATTTCGACTTTGTGTACTAGAAATGATTTAATTTCCTTCAGTTGTAAAAATATTCTGAACACATTTCAAACCGTTTATTTTGTGACAATAGCACAGTTTGGCAGACTTTACTTGTGTGAACATATACTTATTACTAGAAAGTTTAAGTGCTTATTGTGATATGTTAGACAGTGCTGTCAGTTTATTATTCTGCTGCTGTTCTCTCGCCTGAATTGGTGGATTCTAACTGTGGTCCCCCCCCCCCCCATCAAATCCGGTTGAACCTAAAAAGAAAAAAAATAAAGTAAAAATAAGCCTCAGCCTACAATTAGTGATTCTGTCAGGGCTACTGTTTGACCCATGGACAACTTAGCTTTTGCTCCATCTCCCTCTAGTGTAGCTTTGCCGACCACTATGGAATAGGGGCTTAGATACATCCTCCGGGTCTGTTCCAGTACCTGATGCAGGTATGGCAGAACCAAACCCTTTAGGTGCAGGAGTTGTTTGGGGGAAGAGACTCCTTGTCAGACATAATACTCTGTCCCCAGATATTTTATTTACTAGAGAAGTTCACAAGAAAAAGAGACAAACTTCATCAAACAGCTGATAATCAGATTATAGCTGTTTATTAGTCTGATGTGGTTTCCTTGGCTAACAGTACTCTGCAGTCAGTTAATTATGGTGGTTGTGTTGCAACACATGGCTCTAGTGCTAGTTTGGCTAGAGACCTTTCTATTGTTTTAGAGAATGATGAGGAATCTGAGGGGACAGTGGTGATTTCCTAGTTGGCAGTGCCCAGTCACTGTGATTATTTGGAACGTGAACTGAGCTTAAGTTCAAACACGTGTTCACTTTTCCTCAGATGCTGTCTAGATTTAGTGATGGTTTTACTTGGAAGCATTCAGGAACTACCCTAAAACTAGGGAAGGCATATGACCTTATAGAGAACAAGATGCCTAATTCTGTGGCTATCTCACCCCCTCTCTTACTGACCTTGAAAAAGATTTATAAAGCTGCCTGCTGGACACCGGCATTTAATCCAGCAGTCCCTAAAAAGACTCAGAGAAAATATAGAGTCTTTTCAGATATGACACTTCTTTCTTATTTAATGGCTGACCCGGCTGCAGTCACCCCAACTGGCTGCTAAATAAAATATTCTTGGCTTTATCTAATCCAAAGCTCCTGATTTAAGAGGAATCTCTTAATCTCTTAGATCTTCAGGGCAAAAGGATGTCTCTTTCTAGTAATTTAGCCATTAGAATGTTAAATTATCAAGGTTATATGTTATAATTTGTTTTACAGTGTGCATACAGTTTGGATGATTTTACTACATCGTTACCTGCAGAGCAAAAGTCTTATATGAATTTTTTTCTAATTTGATTCAGGTTTCGTGACATGCATTGAGAGGTGTGCTTGAATGTGCAGACACAGTCTCAGGAAATGTTGCTTCTTCTGTTGTATTAAGATGGTATGCTTGGTTAAGTAATCAGAGCTTCTGTGATGATTTAAATGTCAAAATTTTGAATGCATCTTTAATTTTTGAATTGGTGCTTGGGCTCTCTGTTTCACAGATTCTGAAAGTGAGATGATAGAGGAAAATTAATGCATGATGTATCTAGGTTATTTTATGTACCCAAGTTCTCCCCAAACATGGAGTCTTCCCTCAAGGGGCAGAACAAACAAACAAAAATCCCAGCCAAACAGAAGTCAGCGATCCAAAAGGAAATGGTAGGAGGATAACTCTTTGAAACCAAACAAAAGGGGTTCCTTTCTGAAAAAGTATAATTTCCATGCAAAGTAATGACTATGTTGAGTCATAGAGGACCTCTCCCCCCCTCCTGCCCTTCCTTCTCGTCCTCTTTCCCCCAATTTCTGTCTTAGCCCTGCAGCCTGGCCATAAATAATCTCAGACAAACAGGTCTGAGATTAATTCAGAGAGGATACACTTGGCAGTGAATAGAAAATCCTCCCCCTTTCAAGTGAATCCCCCCACTCCCACCAGGCCAGATAGAGCTGTTTATGGTGGAAGCAGGGATCATGGAACCAGTGCTTGTGATACACAAAAGCAAGGGATTTTACTCCAGAATATTTTTGGTACCAAAAAATGGAGCACTCCTGCAGACCTGTCCTAGATTTGTCCTTTCAAAAAAATCTGCAGAAATTCTAAAATTCTAAATGTTTACCTTACAGTTGGTCCTAGTGTTGCTTCCAGACCACTGTTTCATGGTGATGCTAGATCTTAGGGACACTTATCATCATATTCTTATTGTTCCCAGTATCAGGAAATTTTTAAGATTTGCTGTATCTGGCTTACATTATCAGTTGTTTGCATTACCTGTCTGGCTATCTAATGCACCTCAGATATTTCCAAAATGTCTGGCCATAGTGGTTGCCTATTGCAGACCCCTAGGTATCTACATTTTTCATTATTTAGACAATTTGCTTGTTTGCGCTGATTCTGCATCCAGGTGTTTGGAGTCCTTTAACAAGGTCACATCCCATCTTTCCCACCTGGACTTCAAACTGAATCTTCAAAAGCCTTTCCTCGCACACCCTCAACAATTTATTTTCCTGAGGTGCTGAATAGACATAGCAAAAAGGATGGTGTTCCTGACAGAAGACAAAGTTCTGACTTATCAGGAAATTTTGGGGGATTTCTCTCTTCTAGATGTGACCTCAGTTTGAGAGTTCCTCAAAATTCTAAGCCTCATGGCATCAATGTCCCCTGTGAAACCACTAGCTAGATTATACATGAAAAAATTCAATGGTACTTGAAGAATCATTGGTCCCAGCACCTAAATCCTTTTTATTTCCAGGTACTGGTAATGGGATTCTGAAATAGGAACTACAGTGGTGGAGAGATCAGCTATCTCTAAATCCAGGACTCACTTTCCATCTTCAGACACCAGAGCAATCTGTCTAGATGGACTCATCAGACTTTGTGTGGGAAGCAGTGTGCATGGGAGTTCAGGTACAAGGCTTTTCGGGTCCTCAGGATATACCAAAGCACATAAATGTGAAAGAGATGTTGGCAGTGATTCGTGCCGTAAAAGATGTTCATTGTTCACACTGGCCCAGTGGCATATGGCGCAAACCCACACTGGCAGCTTTTTAGAGCTCAGAATTCCTTTCTCTTACTCCCTGTAATAGGAGCTCGGCTAAGCTCCTTCCATCAGGGAAGCCTAACCCCTGTCCCAGGACATCAGTTTTTCAGTCTTTTAATGCCAGCTGTAGAAGACACACAGTTGAATCTCCTCAGCAGTCTGCATTGGTGAATTACTGCTTCCAGAATCAGATAAGATCCGTTTGGGAACTTCCCTTCATCTTTATTATTATATACTTTTGATTTCTTTCTGTTTTATTAAAAACTATTTGTCTGTTAACTTTTTAGTATACTTGCTATTTGCAGCTACTAATTCCTGTGGGAATTATAACTTACTACTGTGTTATTTGTATGCTTAATATTGCTTTTATGCAGTTACTTTTTTTAAAAGTGTTTTATGACATACTGAAAAACTGAAGTTCCGTGGTGTCAGTTAACACCAAGGACAGCCTTGTGAGTTTATTCTTCTTCTTTCGGCTTTTATGCCTTGTGCATTTATTTTCTCAGTTTAATCTCCCCAGTTGGTTCTGTTGTTTATCTGCTTCATTTTGAAGTTCACACAGGAAAATATTGCATTTTGTCACTTTATTCTTCATTTATATATTATTTACTACTTATTTAATACTACCATTTCTGTCTTTATTGTTAAATCGTGACTTTACCCTAAATTCCTATATTTGCATTTTCTGTGGAGATTTTTTTCATTTCTCACAAGGAAATTGCTAAATGCTTTTCTCTATGCTTTTATGTTTTAAAAGGTTTCTGTTTGATTTAAAGGCATATATTTGATTTTTGGACTTTATGTGGACAAGCTAATTTTACTTGGCAATGTGACTGTGTGTGCCGTACTTTACTACACTGTGCAGGCTGTAGAACAAGGCTTAGCAAATTTTAATCTGCTTCTGCTGTGATGATTTTATGCACTTTAGCCCTATTTTTGTGTGAGGATCTAGTTTATATTTTCTGTTATATTGCTGCCTTTAGTCAGCCCTTAAAAGTGTAATTGTATTATTCTGGCTGTTGTCCCCCCCCCCCCCGACTTGATAGATTCTGAAATGTCTGCCACCCCACCCCCATCAAATCCAGTTGCTCCTAAAGAAAAAAAAAAAGAAAAGAAAACTCAACAAAAGCACGCCATGGCCTACGGTTTTTAAATCTTTTGTTGTTCTTAAGCCAGCCTGCACACCACTTAACTTTTCTGTGTCACCCTCTGATGTGAGACAGCAACCTTCTGTGGTATGGGGTTCAGACACATCCTCCGGGGCTGGTTCACGTACAAGAGAACCAAATCCTTTAAGTTCAGTAGGGTTACAGGTTAAGATACCCCTTGCCAGGCATAATACTCTGTCCCCAGATATTTTGTTCACCATTGTAGTTCACAGTAAAAAGAAACAGAAATTTCACCAACCTGCAGGCAGTCAGATTATTGCCATGTATAGGGCAGTTGTATTTTTTTTAGCTAAGAGTGTTTTACAATTAGCTAATCTCAGAGACTGTTCCTGTTCATAATGACTATGGGGCTACCTTCTCTAGAGATCAGTGTATGGTTTACGTTTTAATGAGAGCTCTGATGCAGACAATAGTGAACACTCTGAGTCTGCCCAGTCTGATTCTTTGGAAGGGGAACAGGTTAAAAAACCCAAGCAGGTGCACTTTTTTTACAGATGGTAGCTAATTTTATTGATTTGCTTGACTGGAAGCAATCTGGAGCTGCACCAGCAATTGACAAGAGTTTATGATTTTATTGAGGATGACATTCCAAATGTTTTGGCTGTTTTTCCGCTGTTAACAGCAATAGAAGATGTCTATAAAACTGCATGCAAAAGTCCTTTAGCTAGTGAACCAGTTTCTAAAAAGGAAATACAAGGTATACTCTGATCATGTAGATCTCTTTGCTACTTTATCATCTGACCTAGCTGCGGTTTCTCTAGCTTCCAACTCTTAACAAGAAGTCCTTAGCTTCTTCTAACCATACACCCCAGATAAAATTGGCAAGGGGTTAGAATCTCATGGAAGAAAGTTTACTCAGCTTAGTAATTTAGTCTTAGAATTCTAAATGATATAGGATTTATGTAGAGGTTTATATTGTAACATGCTTACAGTTTAGATGACTGTTGCATCTTTGAATGTTGAATAGAACTGTTGTATGAATGAGATTGTTTCTAGTGTGACTCAGGTTTTGGAACATGCTTTGAAAAATGTCTTGGAAGGTGCAGACACAATTTCTAGTAATCCACCCACTTCTGTTGCATTGCGAAAGTATGCTTGGTTACTTAATGAGAATTTTTCTGAGGATTAAAAAAATGAGATTTTGAACGTTTCTTTACATTCTGAATTGGTGTTTGGTCCTATTGCTACCTGGATTCTCAAACACTGTGATGGTAGAGGTAAATTGATGCATGGGGTATCCTAAATGTGAGATATTCTCAGGCTCTCCACTAACAAGGCGTCCAATGTGAAAGGGCAGAACAAACAAAGTTCCCCCCTGCCTTAACAAGGGTCAAGATGCCAAGAGGAAATGGTAGGAGGCTAATGCTTCCAAACCAAATAAAAGGGCTTCCTTTCTCAAAACGGATCAATCTCCTACTAAAGAATGACTATGCCAAGCCTTAGGGCATCTCTTCCCTTCCTCCCATCCTTCATCTCCTTTCCCCTTCCCCTAGGTTTTCACAGAGCCCAGCAGCCTGGCCACAGACAGTCTCAGACAAATGGGTGCTAAGAGTAATTATAAGAGTATACTCTTTGCAGTAGACAGAAAATCCCCCTCCCTTCGGGGGATTCCCCATGGACCCACCAGCTTAGACACATCTGTTTTTGGTACTTCTTCACATGTTACAAGCAAGAGTTATAGAACCAGCTTCTAAACCACAAAAATGAAAAGGATTTTACTCCAGAATCTTTATGGTACCCAAAAAGGAGCTATTGTGGAGACCAGTGTTAGATTTGTTTTACCTAAATACCTTTCTGAAAGTACCCAAATTAAAAATGCTCACCCTGCAGATGGTCCTACCCCTTTTTCTAGAATGCTGTTACATGGTGACTTTAGATCTGAAATATGCTTATCATCACATTCCAGTTCCTTCCATCTTCAAGAAATATCTGGTATTTGTTGTATCTGGCTCATATTATCATTTTTCTTCATTACCCTTTGGGTATTGCAGGTCCCAGAGCATCCACAGTTTCCCGTATTTAGACAACTTTCTGATTTGTGCAGAGTCTGTTTCAAGCTGTTTAGAATCATTAGACAAGGTCGTGACCATTCTAGCACACCTGGGCTTCAAGTTAAACCTACAAAAGTCCTGTCTTACACTCTGTCAAAGAATTGTCTTCCTGGGGTGTATGATAGACACAAAAAACAAATGGCCTTTCTACCATAAGACAAACTCCTGATTCATCAGAACATTTTCAATGATTTCTGTAATCAAAAAGGTACTTCCACAAGAGAGTTTCTTAAAATTCTAGGCCTCATGGCATCAGTGATCCTGATGACACAACAGGCCAGACTACATATGAGAAGGATTCAGTGGCAGTTAAAAAATTGTTTGACCCAGCACCTGAGTCACATAGAGTTTCAGGTACCAGTGCTAGAATTTTTGAAATGAGAGTTACAGTGGTGGAAGGATCAGATGTCTCTCAATCTAGATCCATCCATTTCCCTCCAGACCCCAGTTCAGTGAGTCCAGATGGACTCCTCAGATTCAGCATGGGGAGCAGTGTCCATGGGAGTTCAAGTGCAAGATGAATGAGGCCCTTCAAATAATGCAAAGCAAATAAACATCACTGAATTGTTAGCAGTGATTCAAGCCTTAAGAGTTCTTCACCACTTATGGTCTCCAGGTCCCCCTTTTGTGGTCACAGACAACACCACAGTCATATAGTACCTGAACAAACAAGGGGGTAAAAGGTCATACCCTCTTTGTTGGTTGGCAGTGATGGTCTGTGAGCTAGCCTTACAGCATTCTCTGATGTTTCAGACCTCATACATCCCATAAGAGCAAAACATAGTAGCAGACAGAATAAACAGATTCCGAAGTGACTCACAGGTTCATAGGTGTATACTAGGCTAATGACCACATGGGCTCTTATAAGCCTAGCCGTGCAACCCAAATGTGACCCACAAATTTGATTTATATAGGGAGTGACTTAGTAACTGCCAATGTCCATCAGAGACATAGGCACCAGACTAGGGTGAATTTCAGATTACCCATCCAAGTTGCATTAAAGTAGAGATAGGGTGGAATTCTGCTTCACATGGATGGGGAGCCTGTTCCAGTGAATGGTAATTCTCTGAGAAACATATCCGCCTCTCCAACATGCCCTATTTATGTTCATAGGTTCATAGGTTGGTACTAGGCTATCGGCCCTAGGGCCTATACAAGCCTAGCCATAACAATTCCCTGGCTATTTCTTCCCACACTATTTACTTCCCTGGACTCATGCCTAGCAGGGTGACTGACGTGATCCCTGGGGTGAATTTCCTTTCTCCCATCCAATCATCAAGGTTCCTTTTGAAGAAGGCCAAAGAGGCGCTCTGCTTGACATGTATGGGCAGTCTATTCCAGAGCCTAGGGAGTCTCTGGGTCAGGAACGTATCCCTCCAGCATGTTTTGTTTATTGTGATGACAAGGTTTAGATCCCTGGAGCGTGGGGCTCTGAGGGATTGGGATTTCTTTAAGTGTAGCATGTCCAACAGCTCTGGGTGCCTTGTATGTTAAGCAGAGATCGCCTCAGAGTAGATGATATGCGATAGAGTATAGCTGGAGTTTTTTAAGGCGGTCAGCATAGGGCATCTGCTTTAGGCCTGTGATTCTTTTAGTGAGGTATTTCTGCGGCCTTTCCAGTTGTTGCAGATGTCTTGAGAGGTGCATACCAAATGGGGTGTTGTATTCTATAATGGGTCTAATGAGGGATGAGTACAGTGGGACAATGACCTCCTTTTTTTTAGATGAAAAGCCCATAGTGATGAGGTGTGCCACATAGAAGAATTTCCTGACTGTTGTGGTGATGTGGTTATTGAAGGTGAGATCACTGTCCACCTGCGTCCCTAAGTCTCTTATCACACTTTCGGTGTTTAGTGTACTGCCACCTGTGTGGTAAAAATGTCACAAGCAAAATTTAAGACTTTTTATAATAGTAGTTCTGATGCTGTTTATTTTGACAATGTACAAAAGGTTAATCAAAAGAGGGTCCAGGGATGCCTTGCATACCAGGCAAAGATCACCTCTCAGAAGTCTGTATGATACCAAGTAAAGAGACAAGGCTTTGAGGCAATTAGAGTAGGACATTGTGTTTACTCCCTGTTTTCTGTTAATAAGGAACCTTTGTGGATGTTCTGTTTGCTGCATGTGTCTGGTCTGCCTCATATCATCAATGATCCTGATGACACAACAGGCCAGACTACATATGAGAAGCATTCAGTGGCAGTTAAAAAATTCTTTGACCCAGCACCTGAGTCACATAGAGTTTCAGGTACCAGTGCTAGAATTTTTGAAATGAGAGTTACAGTGGTGGAAGGATCAGATGTCTCTCAATCTAGATCCATCCATTTCCCTTCAGACCCCAGTTCAGTGAGTCCAGATGGACTCCTCAGATTAAGCATGGGGAGCAGTGTCCATGGGAGTTCAAGTGCAAGATGAATGAGGCCCTTCAAATAATGCAAAGCAAATAAGCATCACTGAATTGTTAGCAGTGATTCAAGTCTTAACAGTTCTTCACCACTTATGGTCCCTAGGTCCCCCTTTTGTGGTCACAGACAACACCACAGTCATATAGTACCTGAACAAACAAGGGGGTAAAAGGTCATACCCTCTTTGTCGGTTGGCAGTGATGGTCTGTGAGCTAGCCTTACAGCATTCACTGATGCTTCAGACCTCATACATCCCATAAGAGCAAAACATAGTAGCAGACAGAATAAACAGATTCCGAAGTGACTCACAGGTTCATAGGTGTATACTAGGCTAATGACCACATGGGCTCTTATAAGCCTAGCCGTGCAACCCAAATGTAACCCACAAATTTGATTTATATAGGGAGTGACTTAGTAACTGCCAATGTCCATCAGAGACATAGGCACCAGACTAGGGTGAATTTCAGATTACCCATCCAAGTTGCACTAAAGTAGAGATAGGGAGGAATTCTGCTTCACATGGATGGGGAGCCTGTTCCAGTGAATGGTAATTCTCTGAGAAACATATCCGCCTCTCCAACATGCCCTATTTATGTTCATAGGTTCATAGGTTGGTACTAGGCTATCGGCCCTAGGGCCTATACAAGCCTAGCCATAACAATTCCCTGGCTATTTCTTCCCACACTATTTACTTCCCTGGACTCATGTCTAGCAGGGCGACTGACGTGATCCCTGGGGTGAATTTCCTTTCTCCCATCCAATCATCAAGGTTCCTTTTGAAGAAGGCCAAAGAGGCGCTCTGCTTGACATGTATGGGCAGTCTATTCCAGAGTCTAGGGAGTCTCTGGGTCAGGAACGTATCCCTCCAGCATGTTTTGTTTATTGTGATGACAAGGTTTAGATCCCTGGAGCGTGGGGCTCTGAGGGATTGGGATTTCTTTAAGTGTAGCATGTCCAACAGCTCTGGGTGCCTTGTATGTTAAGCAGAGATCGCCTCAGAGTAGATGATATGCGACAGAGTATAGCTGGAGTTTTTTAAGGCGGTCAGCATAGGGCATCTGCTTTAGGCCTGTGATTCTTTTAGTGAGGTATTTCTGCGGCCTTTCCAGTTGTTTCAGATGTCTTGAGAGGTGCATACCAAATGGGGTGTTGTATTCTACAATGGGTCTAATGAGGAATGAGTACAGTGGGACAATGATCTCCTTTTTTTTAGATGAAAAGCCCATAGTGATGAGGTGTGCCACATAGAAGAATTTCCTGACTGTTGGGTGATGTGGTTATTGAAGGTGAGATCACTGTCTACCTGTGTCCCTAAGTCTCTTATCACACTTTCGGTGTTCAGTGTACTGCCACCTGTGTGGTAAAAATGTCACAAGCAAAATTTAAGACTTTTTATAATAGTAGTTCTGATGCTGTTTATTTTGACGATGTACAAAAGGTTAATCAAAAGAGGGTCCAGGGATGCCTTGCATACCAGGCAAAGATCACCTCTCAGAAGTCTGTATGATACCAAGTAAAGAGACAAGGCTTTGAGGCAATTAGAGTATAAGGACATTGTGTTTACTCCCTGTTTTCTGTTAATAAGGAACCTTTGTGGATGTTCTGTTTGCTGCATGTGTCTGGTCAGGTACATACTCAAGGGGCATTATACTCTATGATGGGTCTGATGAAGGCCAAGTACAATGAGGTATGATGCTTCTCTGGACCTCGATAATATGCCCTTGCTTTTAAGTTGAGTAGTATTGAAGGCATTTCTTACTACCTACATAAAGAAAATAACCTATTTAAGCATAAGCACAAGAGTTATTTATATCTTAGAAATTAATGCAATTAGCTCAGGTGAGAAATTATACACTTTAAGTGTTTTAAACAGGTACGACCAATTAACTGAGTCAAAAGCCTTATCTAACTTGAGGCTAATAATAGAAAGTTCTTTTTTATTTGCATAGTCTATTATTTTGTACTTGTCTATTTAAAATAAACACAGTTTGACCATTGTTAATTAGTTAAGGTATAAGTAGATTCATTATTTTAGCTAAAATGGACATGAACATTTTATAGTCCACATTTAAAAGTGAAATGGGTATGTATGATGAACTCTTTGTAGGATCCTTATCTTGTTTTAAAATAGGTGATATAAGGAAATATTTCCGTGATGGGGGGACTTCAGCAGTTGTGCTTTATTCCTCTATAGATCTTATCTAATATTTTAACTGCATCATCTGGTGGTATTTTATATAGTTCTGGTATAAGTCCATCTAAGCCCGGCTCCTGATTATTTTTTAACTTTTTTATTTGATCTTTTATTTCTGCTAAAGTGAATGGTCTATCAGTTTTTTTTTAATTTGTTTACTTGTTAATTTATTATTTATATTTTCCCTTAGAAAATTTTCAACTATGTCATCATTATCTGGGTTATTTGTATTATTATTTATATTTTCATAAAATATTTTAAAGCCCTCAAAAATACCTTTGATATCTGTTCTAGTTTCTTTTTTCCTATTTATATATGTTATAATTTCTTTGATATGATTTAGTTTATTCATTTTCTTTCAAAAAAGAGCAAATTTATGCAAGCTTAAAGGGTTTACTGAATATGCCTGAAGTTTAAGTTTTTCTAGGTTTGTTGAAACTTTATGATTTAGAATTTCAACATATTTTGTATTTACATTTTTAAATTCAGACTGACTGATAATGCCATCTAGTTTTAGATTTAATTTAGTGTGTCTATTTTGGCCTGCATTATATTCAATTATTTGTCCCATTCCCTTGTTTTACTAATATACCAGCTTGTAACTCTTCCATTTAAGTAAGCATTTAGTGAATCGCACAGGACAATGTCAGTTACTTCACCATTCATGTTTATTTCTAGGAAATGTTTTATCTCTTTAACATACCAATCCTTGAATTATTTTCTTTTAACAATGCATGCTGGTAATCTTTTGTGATGTATTAGATTGTCAGTTTTTACAATAATATTCAAAATTATAGCATTATGGTCCAGTAATGGACATGAAACTTTTGAAATCTCTGTGATGTATGATAACAGATTGTTTGAGACAAAAATGTTATCAATATTTGTTTGTGTTCCATATCTAAATGAAAAATGGGTAAATTGAATGAGTTTGTTTTCCTTAGCTCATATATATCCTCTAAATTCATTTGATTTACAAAATTTGTTAAGTGTTTGGCTGAATATGTGATTCTCAGTTTACTCTCTGCTGTGGAATCTTTGTCTGATAAAATGCAATTAAAATCACCAGCCATTATGACTTCACCTTTCCTATAATGGGCTATAGTATCTAAGTATTTTTTTTGCACCTTTATCTCCAACCCCTGGAATCCAATGAGAGATCACCAATGTATATAGTTTTCTGTTCCACTCAGTTATAACAATGCTTAACATACCATTTTTTATCAACATAGATATCGTTTACTTTAGGCATTACTGTTGAGTTCTTCCATAAGATGAGAGTGCCTTTTCTTGTAGCTTGAAAGCCAGAACCTGCTAAAACCAAATAATTCCTTAATGAAAGTTTATTTACATCTTTATTAAGTAAAATGCGTTTCCTGTTGAAATACTATTTGAGCTTTGTGCAATTGCACGTATTTGAACAGACTTCCCATCTTTACTGGATTATTCAGTCCATTAATGTTAATACATCTGCATTTAAAATCACATATACATTTATTTATTTATTTATTTATTTGCATTTGTTTACCGGGATAGTCCACTGGACCATTATGAGCTCATTTTCAATGGAGGCCCGGGGAGAAAAACTCTACAAATAACAAGAAACATATACAAGGAGAGAATGCATATGAAATGAGTACATTACAATAGTATATACAGTAAAGTTAACAAATGGAATGACTCCATTAAAAGAGTATGTACAGAAAAGGTAACATATTTAAGCAATTAGTTGAATTACTAAATACTAGCAAATTGACAAATGTCAGGATCAACAAAGGTAAAGCGCAGTGGTGCAGCGGTAGCATTGTTACCTCACAGCAAGAGGTTCTCTGGTTTGATTCTCGGCTGGGGTGCCTTCTGTCTGGAGTCTTCATGTCCTCCCTGTGTTCATGTGGTTTTCCTCCGGTTGTTCTGCTTTCCTCCCATGTCACAGAGACATGCATCTGGAGAGTTTCTCCTTGGGCCTCAACTTAAAATTGGCTTCGTTCCAAGTCAGACTTTTCCAGTAAACAAATGTTAAATAAATAAATAAATAAAATGATTATATTTACATACATATTCTTGACAGTAGAAATACCAAGGCTAACACCTGGCATTAATACATTGTATATTTTGAATATCAGTGTCGACATTAAATAGTGGCAACTAGGTTTTGAGAGAAGTAGACAAGGTCCAGGTGCAATTCCAGGAAGAAGATAAGTAGTTTCCTAGGGAGGTTTTAAAAGCATCAGGATTTTGAGTGGTTCTAATAGTTAGTGGTAAGGCATTCCATGCTTTAGCTACCGAACAGGAGTATAGAAGCTGGCCAGCTGGTATGTTTGTTTTTTGTACTTGTAAAAGGTATTGATTCTGAGATCTGAGAGGCCTTCTTGCTTGGTAGAAACTGAATATCATACTAAGAGCAGGGCAGTCTGATGGTTTAAAGATTATTTTGTATGCTGTCATTAGTTGTAAGTAGGAGAGGTAGTGAGGTAGCTCAAGCCAGCTGAGAGTGTGAAGAGTGGTACAGTGATGGGTATATTGTTTGGCATTAGTTGTAAATTTGGCGATTTTGTTATAACAAGTGTTGAGTTTATCTTTTAGGGAGGATTGGAGATTAGTAAGTAGTGGTGCACCATATATGAGTGATGGTAATAGGTAAGTGGAAGCTAGAACTTGTTTTGAAGAGGAGGCACGGAAGTGTTTGTGCCTACAGAGTATTACCTAGCATTTGTTGAGTTTTGCTGATACTATGATGTATGTGTAATTCAAATTTCAAGTGTTCATCTATAATTACTCCTAATAGTTTTGTGTGGGTAACAACCTCGATTGCTGTGTTATTCTGAGAAAGTATAGTGAATTGGGCTTTGTTTAAGGGGGTTATCCTCTCTGTGGTAAAGAGCATGAGCTTGGTCGTGTTTGGGTTGAGTGATAGATGATTATTATACATCCAGTCTTAGCAAAGGTAAAGGCCAGTTGAGTTATTTGTTGTAGGTCAGAAATGGAGTCAGCGGAACATATAGTAATCGAGTTGTCTGCATATTGAATAAGTGATCTTTGACCTAGTGAGGAATGAACACTATTAATGAAAATGCTGAATAGGAGGAGTCCTAAAAATGGAGCCTTGGGGAACTCCAGTAGAGGTGTTAAGATATGGAGATAAGGAGTGCTGCCATTTAACAGCCTGTTGTCTGTCTGCTAGGTATCTTGAGAACCAGTTGAGGGAGGGGGGAAAGGCTGGTTTTAGAGTGCTGGGTTAGAAGCAGAGGGTGAGAGATGGTGTCAAAAGCTTTTGAGAGGTCTAGGAATAGGGAGGAGACAATTTTACTAGAGCCTCGGGTCTGTTGATAGTATACATAAAGGATATGAGGGCAGTTATGGTGGTACGACCTGGCCTAAATCCGTGCTGTGTGGGGGATAGGATTTGGTTGTGAAGTAGAAAGTTTAGAAATTAAATATGCATACATTTTTCCAAGATCTTGTAGATAGAAGAAAAATGGCTATTGGTCTGAAATTTGAGATATCAGAATTATTGCCACCTTTATGAAGAGGAAGAATTAAAGCTTTTTTCCAGATCTTAGGAACATAATATTCTTGGATGAATCTGTTTAGAAGTATGGCAGTAGGGCAGGCAACAGCTTCGGCTCCTAGTTTTAGGAATTATGTAGGTAGATTGTCAGGAGCGGTGGAGCTTCAGAAGTAATCTTTTTATTGTGGGATTAGGAATGGGTTTAAAAGAGAACATAGGTATAGAATGGTTAGAAGAATTCTGAGAAGAATGGGAGGATGAGGTGGAAGAGGAGCAAGAGGATAGTTTAGATGGAGTAGCAAGGTTTGTGCTGCTGTGGGTTTGAGGAAAAGAGGCAGTGATGTGTACTATAGAACTGATAAAATGAGAATTAAAGAGAGTTGCTATTTCTTGGGACGTTTTGTCTGTATGTGGTCTTGGGTTACACTTTGTACCTGGATTTAGTAGTGATATAATAGAATTCCAGAATTTCTTTGCGTTTAACTTATGGTTGTTCTGAAGTTTTAGACAATTATCTTTTTTGTCTTTGTTCGCTAATCTTTTTGCCTAGTTTCAAAGTTGTTTGAATTTCAGTAGGTCTGGAGGGTTTTTTATTTGCTAGCCATTGTTTCCAAATTTTGTGTCTGGATTTCGTAAGTTCTTTAGTGGTCTTAGTCAGCCATGGGGCATGGTTTACTTTGATCCACTTTAGGCGGTGAGGAGTGAGGCTGTTTAGTGGTTGTAGAAATGTTGAGATGAAATAGTTGACTGCACCGTCTAGAGGGAGAATTTTTAGCATGTACCAGTTCATCTTTTTTAGAGTATCACTGAATGTCATTGGGTTGAATTTTGTGAAGTTCCTTATTAGTTTATACCAATGTGATTTTTGGAATGAAGGGGCAGTACATTGAATAAAGGTGGGGAGGTGGTCGCTGAGGGTATTTGGGAGAGTACCAACGGAATATATTTTGTTGTGGTCATTAACCAGAATCCAGTCTAAAATAGAACCACAATATAAGAGAGAGAAAAACACAGTTATGATGAAATTGCATTTATGTACAGAACTTATTATATACTTTATATATAACAATATGAAATATTCAGCTATGGACAAACTTTTGAAATAAATAAAGAATTATCTAATGATATAACCCTAAAACATTCTACCATGGAATAACGTATTCCTAGTTTGTTCATAGGTGTGTACTAGGCTAATGGCCCTGGAGCCTTTACAAGCCTAGCCCATAGGATTACCCTGGCATCGTGCAACCCCACCTTAGTTCCCAGTGCCTCTGTAGAGTAAAGCCACTGGAGTGATCCCTGGGGTGAATTTCCTATTTCCCATTCACTCATCAAGATTTCTCTGGAAGTGGGCCTGTGAGGTGCTCTGCTTGACATGTATGGGAAGTCTATTCCATAGCATGGGCAGTCTCTGGGTTATGAACCTGTCCCTCCAGTATGTTCTGTTGATTATGGTAATGAGGTTGAGGTCTCTGGAGTGTGTGGTGCGGAGGGGTTGGGATTTCTTTAGCTGTAGCATTTCTAACAGAGCTGGGTCAGACATGTCTTTGTAAGTCAAGCAGAGATTGTTGAAAAAGACAAACTATCTGTCAAACTCTCCATTAGACTAACAAAAGTTTAGCTCATGCTTCTGATACACATTAATGTGTCTTATTTTTTAGTATGCATCATCTTAAAAAAGCCTATCATTGAGTTATTATGAATAAGGAAAGTTAAACAGTTGTTCACAATCTTTACTATAAGTTGACTAAACTGAATATCTTTCTCTACAGTCATGTTTCCCTGTACCTCATATTATCTGCCTGGTTCACTATAGGGAGAAAGTCAGTTGTTATTTCCATATTTATTAATTTATAGGTCAGATGATTTTCTATTTTTTTCTATTTTATTTAATATGTGTACAGATTTACATAGGATCATAAGTTCATAAATTAATACCAGACTGTGGGCCATTCCAAACCCAGCCAAATACCCCATGTGAGAATGAAACCCTGCACCTTGTGCCTATAAGGTGAACACCTTAACTCCTATGCCACCCTCCTGTCCTTATATACATATTCATATTCTTTACCTATAAACATAATTACCTGTTCTGATTTTTTCTGTTTCTGTTCATATACTATGTCTTGTACTATTAGTGTAATCCTGGGTTTTATATTTTAGCTGTAATCCTAGTGTAGAGTGTCATATAATAGAGCATTTATATTTACCCTTATATATTTGATACTTTTTAATGTAGTACTACTTTTGGAAGCCTTCCTATTTTTTCCTTAAATTTTATATCTAATAGTATCTGAACAAACATCTGAAAAATCTTCCGTTTTAAGATTTAAACTTTCCATGATAAATTATTCTGAGATATTAAGTTTTGTTATCATTAAAATGAAACAATAACAGAAAAACACAATCCTACATTTTTTATCAGAAATGTCATTCTCTAGGCTAGTATATAAACTATCATTTTGGTATACTGCAAGCATTCAGAAATATTTAATAACTGGCAGTGGTTTAGAATACAATTTACTGTCTTTTGCTTATTATCTCACTTGTATTCATTGACATCTTAGCATATGATTCAAAATATTATGATTATTTACTTTTAGACAGGAAGAAGTACTCTGGATAGTTCATAGAATTTTAGAACAATTGCAACATCGCAAACGTGCTCATGATTCTAATTAAGCTGCTTCAAGCTGGTCCTCATGAGGAGGGCTTGCAAATGAACAATTTATCAGCAACATTTCACACAAAAACATTCACGAGTGAACCCAAGTCACCTCCAGTCTACACACCAATCCCTCAAATCCCTCCAAACCACCAAAAAACAATGAAAGCATTTCAAAGTCTAGAACAACCACAGTATGCTGTTCCTCCACCCAGAGATCAGACTGAAAGTATATTAAAAGTAAAATCACTTTATTTCCAGATTAAGCTCTTTCATTCTAAAAAGAAATTGATCAGAATCTGGTTACATTAAGACAGACAAGGATTTAAATAATAAAATAAAAATGAAATCACAACTCATCAACCAACCCCTCTAAATATTGATTATGACCATGAGAACAATTTATATTAAGCAGTTATTCTTAAAAAAATATATACCCATTCAAAAAATACTAATACATAAAACAATGTGTTCAACATTACACTTTAAATACATAAAAATTATTTGACAATCTAAACCAGTGGTACCAGGAATCATAACTGGCTAGCTTTTAAAATCAAAATATCGTTAATTGAAAGTTTATCATTAAGTCGTGGTCGAACAGTAGCATTCAATTTAATCTGCCAAAATAGTTCCATTGCCTCTAACCTAGTTTTCCGTAGGCCACCTCTCTCATCTTTTTATACCTTTTCCAGGATAAAAAAAATATTTTTTTTAAAATCCTGGCAGGGTAGAGGGTGTTTAAACAAGGCATTCCTTTCATCCTTCTTCCTAATTGCAAAGTTATGTGCATAAAGCCTTCATTTCAGTTGCCTTTCAGTCTTTCCTATTTAGAATGTAGCACAATTTAGGCATTTGGCTAAATTTCCTACTTTGGCTGTATTACAATTAAATATTTTTTTTATTTTTTCAGTGGGTATATTTTTTTAAGAATAATTGCTTAATATAAATTGTTTTTTTTTACTCAACAAATTTTTATTTTGTTTTTTAAAGAAAAAAAAGCAGTAAACTTAGATTATAATTCAATAATAATGAAAAGAACAATAACATTATTTACAATATTTACAAGTGGCCCAAAGAAGAAAATAAAACAAGAATAATAAATAAAAATCCAAAGAAGAAGAGAAAAAAAAGAAAACAACATTCAGTATATGAATTCTTATCTCTTATTATTATTATTTTTTTTTCACAAGTCCACAAAAATCTATATCTCTTTGAACTCATATGATGGAGATTGTATCCATTTGTGTTGTTTCTATGAGTGTAAGTATTTTGTTCCAGGGGTTATCTGTCCATTTTCTGGGGAAAATTCTTTCTTCCTTGACTTTTATCTCTTTTTGTGCAGTCTCCTTTAGAAGAAATATAAAGTCTTCAAAACATGGAGGAGTTGTAGATTTCCATTTCCTTGTGATACATTTTCTGGCTACAGCCAGAATAGTCCATAAAAGATATTGATCTCTTCTGTTCATAACTACTAATTCATCTACATTCAGAAAAATTAAAGATTTTGTTAAGACAAATGAATCATTATAAATGGCTTGAAGAAAATTGCCAATTTCCTCCCAAAAACGTTTTAATGCAATCATAAAATATATGCAACCAATCTGCTTCACAACTTAAAGAACATCTCCAACAAATAACATTTTGTGTAGAGTTGAATTTAGCTATTTTGTTTGGGGTATAAAAGGCTCTATGTAAAAATTTCCAGGTGAAGATTCTCCATGTTTGGGTATTAGAAGTTAGTTTAATGGAGTATAATAGGTTATTTTTACAATCATTTGATAGATTTGTTGATAAACCCCTAGTTATAAAATTCCAAGTGTTTTGATCTGTTTTAATCTTGTAAACTATTAAAATTTTGTATAATTTAGATGTTGAATTTGGCCAGTTATGGTTATCATAAATCAATTCTTGAATATAGTTTATGAATTTTGGTTTAGTTTTGAAGGACGAATCATTAATAATTTTGCATAAATCTTTGGTGTAAAGTAAAATTTTTTGGAGACTTATCCTGTCTACATTTGTTATATCAAATTCATTTATAACTTGTTGATTACTTAATACTTTAAGGTTATTTATACATTGGATCCAGCATATGAGGTTGTTGGATTCCCAATTAATGAATGTGTTATCATGAATTTTCTTTTTAAATTTCTTTGATGTATTAAATGGTAATAATAGTTCAAACCATACTTTTATGTCAGAATTTGAGTTTATAAAGGATCTGGATAGATTATAAATATTATTTAAATATGTTAGATTGGTGGGTTTTGTTGTATTATTTTGAAAATTAATACATAATATATGCCAAAATATATTCTTGTGATTATTCAGGGTTGCATTTTTTGATATTTTGTTTTCATTTAAAAAATAATCATATTTAGGGTTTTCCAAGCAGAAGAAAAATTTGGATTTACCCAATTCAATACTAGTTTAAAAATGGAGGCTTTGATATACGTCTCTATGTCTGGTAAATTAATTCCTCCTAATTCCCATGGTCTAATATGATGAGAAAAAGCAATTCTGTTCTTTTTTGGATACCATAGAAAACATAATAAGTTTTGTGAATTTCTTTTAGAATTTTTTTATTTGGAATTATAGGTATTGCTAGTGCTATATAATTTATTTGTGGTAGTAATATCATTTTTATTAGCTGTAATCTGTCCTCAAATTTTAGATTTAATTTATTCCAGTTTTCTATATGTATTCATGTTAAGTTTAAAATTTTATTATAGTTTAAAGTCAGAGTAGTATCTATTTTATCAGATATAATAATTCCTAAATATTCTAATGAAGAGGCTTTTTCTCCAAGTATATGGTATTTACTCAAATGAAAGTCCCCCTTTCTGTTTAGTAGAATATGCTTTGATTTAGATTTATTAAAACAAAGACCAGAAATTAGAAAAAATTTCCACTTGTATTTCTAATTCTTGTAGAGATTCTTCGTTTGGTGATAAAGTTAGTAGTATATCATCAGCAAACAACATAACCTTAGAGTTAAATTTATTGTGAATATTTAATCCTTCAATTTTTGAGTCTCTACGTATTGTAGTTGCAAATAGTTCTATTGATAAGGCAAATAGAATGGGAGACATAGGACAACCTTGTTTAGTGCCTTTAGTTATTTTGAAAGCTTCTGATGTGAACGGACCTAATTTTACATAGGCCAAATTATATTTATATATATTCTTTATCAAATTAATAAAATTTAAAGGAAACTCAAAAAGTTCTAAAATTCTAAATAAGTAGTCCCAATTCACTGAATCAAATGCTTTTTCTATATGTAGTGTAATTATGAGAGCTTCTATATTATCTCTATTCAATATTTCAATAATGGTTAGTATTTTTTGTATATTGTCATAAGTATGCCTGCCATAGATGAAACCTGTTTGGTCTTCATTTATGATTTGAGTCAAGGATTTTCTAATTCTATTGACTAATATAGTCATAAATATTTTGTAATCATTATTGAGTAGGGAAATCGGTCTGTATGAGCTACAGTGGGAAGAATCCTTGTTCTCTTTTTTTATTGGAGTAATTAATGAATATCTCCAGGATGGTGGAATTATGTTTTGGGCTTGAATTTCATTTAGAGTCTTATGAAGTAAAGAGATTGCTGAATTTGGGAGTATCTTGTATAATTCCATTATTATTCCATCTATTCCTGGCAATTTATTGTTTTTACTCTCTTTGATTTTGTCACTTATTTCCTTGAGGGAAATGTGTTTTTCAATATCAATTTTTAATTTTTCAGGTATTTTTTTATTATAGGATTGCTAATTTTTGATTCTATTAAAATAGTTTTGTTTTTATTGTTTCCATAATGATTAGTATAATGAAATTTAAAAGCTTCTAGGATATCATTTATGTCTGACACTTTTTTATTACCTTTTCCTTCATGTACAATATTTGTAATATTATTTTCTATATTTTGCCTTTTTATTCTCATTGCTAAGTTATGTAAGTGTTTTGGAGATGTTGAGAGTGAACTAAATTTTAGTTTTTCCAATGCCAAATTTGTCTTATGGGTTAGAATTTCATTGTATTTTTTATTTAATTCTTCAATTTCTTTTTTTTTACCTGAGAATTCCTTACATCAGAAGTGTTTGCATTAATTTCTGTTATTTGTTTTTGAATGCTGTGCAATTCTGATTCTCATTCTTTTGTTTTGTTTTTGAACCAAGATATAATTTTACCATATAAGAAGGCCTTTAGAGTATCCCATATTATTATATTATTTGTATCATCAGTGGAATTTGTTTCTAAAAAATATTGAATTTCTGATTCTAGCCATGGTTTAAATTGTTTTAATTTAGTAATGTAAGCTGGTATTCTTGAAGCGAAATTTAGTCTTTTAAAATCTATTTGTAATTTAAGGATTAGGGCATTATGGTCAGAGAGTGGGCATGGAATGACAGAAAATTTTATTATCTTCCTATTTAAATCTGGAGATATAAAAATGGTGTATATTCTTGTTTTAGTATTAAATCGGTAATCACTATATGAGTATAATAATGAGTTAGGTTCTTTGAAATTAAATGTATCAATTAATTTTAAGTTTTCTGTCCATTTCTTAAGGTATTTTCCTGTGGAAGTGAGACATAGATTCCTTTTATTAGTTGTCTCAGAGTTATCTAGAATACAGTTAAAGTCTCCTCCTATTATTAGGATGCCTTTATTTACCCTATTAATTAGTTCTATTTGCTTTTTAACTGTAGATAGTCCTATTCCAGGAATCCAATATACATTTACCAGAGTCCAAATTCTACTCTGAAATTTTATTATTACAATTGATAGTAATCCTTCTTTATCTTCATAGTTGTAAATAATCTGAGGATTAGCTACACTTTTCCTCCATAAAATTAAGACTCCTCTAGTTTTTTTTATATGAGGAGTGAGAAAGAATTAAGTAGTTATTAGGTATCCAAGTAAAATTGTCATCAGTTTTAAAGTGAGATTCTTGTAGAAATATAACTTGTGTTTTTTGTAATTTTAGATATTGTAATAAATTTGATCTTTTTATAGGATTATTTAAACCATTGATATTTAAAGACAACAATGTTATGTCTGTCATTTCTATAGGTAATTATATTATGATTTTGGAAAGATACATTGTTAAAGTTCTATTATTTTTGAAGACTTGTGAGAACATATATATTATTTTTCCCTCCTCTTCTCTAAAAAGTAACTTGAATTGAACAAATTTCTTTCTTTGATAGTTTAACAAATGTTTCAATTTGGGCCACTGAAAAAAATAAAAAATGAAAAATATTGTAACAGCATATTTTATTTGAATGAATAATAACTTTACTACATTATTCCACTAACATGAAGTGCTCAGCACTCCTAATCTGATTGAACTAATAAGATCAAACAGATTTTCCCTCAATGTCATCAATCGCATGGAAAAAGATGTTCAAGGTTGAGCTCCATTTATTGAAATCCTGAAGATATCTTAAAGTATTTATATTTGGTAAAAGAGTATATCAAGCACTAATACTATGTTCCTTGGAAATTCAACTCATCAAAGTAATTAATCTTTTACTTGAAGTTGTACTAATACTAGAGTTAGTATTACTTTTTTAATGAAGAAAATATGGGAATGAGCATATTTATGGTTGTTTTTATTTACAATAGAGGCTTTAGTCATACTAAATATGTTAATCACATAAGAATAAGTCATACTTGTCTTGTGATATCTTGTGAGACCTAATATCACTAACTACAGTTTAAGTCTAGCATTGTCAAATATTTGTATTAATAGCATCTTTGAGGCTATTAAACCTCATCTGCAAAAAAATATTGTTTTATTCCAGAATCAGTTCACTGTGGGGTTAATATATTTAGAAGTGCCAAAGAATATAATACATAAAAACTTACTCTCACTTAATCTTCTCATTTTTATTTTTAGTGACATACCCAGTTCATTTCCCAGAGTACATTACCAGAATTTTTACACTTTATGTATTATATGACTCTATAGAAGTATGGCTTATGTTTCTTGTTTTCCTATGTGCAACCTGCTTAATACTTTATAGAGCATGAGGTAACAATAGATATGCTCGTTTAGCAGGAAGTAAACTGTTAATGTTTAGCATCTCAAGGACAATTAATATTTCCCCTATCAAGTATGCAGTATGCAGGGAAGTAAACTTAAGTGAAACACATATATCGTTTGATCTAGATTATTATAAATGCAGTTGGGATGAATATGCTAGTTATGAAATTATAACAGTTAAATTAAAAAAATAAAACTGAGATGTTTCTTTTAAGAATTTTTAATAAATTGTGTTCCAATTTTTCATCTATGTGCCACTCCAGTGTGCAATTTATTTATAAAAATATTCTATTTAGATGTCTTTTCCATCTGTTGTAAATACTTCTGCTTTATATTATTTTTTTAAACTACACGCCCTCCATAAATGTGACTATATTTTATGAAGTATGTCAGGTGACCTTCCCCTTCCAGAGATAAAATGTATAATAATATATATATTTGTATTTTGTTTGCATTTATTCTATTTATACTTCATGTTTAGAACAGGTTATTAATGCAGCAGTTAGTATTACTGTCTTATAGTATTTAGTCCTCTATTTTAGTTCTTTCTTGGTTCGTATTCTGAGTAAATTCTGTACATCCTCTCTGTGTACATATGCATATATATATACACACATATACATACATATATACATACACACATACATACTGAGTAATCTCATTTCTTGTTAGGGTCCATTGGGTTACCTATAAGTGTGTGCTATATAATAGCGATTTTGTGTGAACGTTCTTGAAAGGATTGGAACCCTGTTATTTCCTCTGTCTGTTTTTCTAGGAAATGTCTACTCACTAACCTTATTAGGGGATTAAGTGGGCCATCGAAAGATGAATGAATATTGTGAATGAATATTCTTTAACTCCTATCACTAAATTATACAGCAATTAATGGAGAATACCCATGTCATTTAATTTTATTATTTATGAAATTTCTTTGGCAGTGTAGTGAGAATACATAATATTTCAGACTAGTAATTGTTGATTACACAGTATCAGGTCTAAAGTTTGTCCAATACTTGTTGATTACACAGTACACAGTTAATGGTTTGGAATAATATGTACATGTCACAGAGAATACCATTACTCTGGAATAGACTTCCCATCCTGGTAAAGCAAAGCCCACCCCTGCCTCTATTCCAGTCTAACTTGAATCAATGAAGATGAAAAAAGGAAAATTTCTCTAGAGCTATCTCTTGTTCTACTAGTGAACAAAGATATCACTTCAGTGTCTGATCCTGCAATAAGGTCCCTATTTCAATACTTAATGATATGATCCAAAAAAACCTTCATACATAAATGGGAAATATAGGAATATTTGTTTATTTAAGTATTTATGTATAAATAATAATACAATATTATGTATAATAAATGTATAATACAAATCATAATCATAAGACTAAATTATATACCTAATGAGATAATACCACTAGGCTTAAGATGTTCCCATGAAATGTTGGCCTATTATTTATCTATGAATACATGGGTCTCACTTCATCCATCGAACCCATGCCCCACCGAATGCCAAACAGCCAAGAACATTTCGCCAAGGACAACAGCACCTCAAAACCCAAACACGTTAAACTACTAAACACTAATAGACCTACTATTTTAAAGCTACTGACATTCTCTAGTATTTTGTAGAAAATCTATTGCAATTATATATACTAACTCCAAAATTGCCTTACAGTGAAACAAGGATAGATTTTCTGATCTTTTCTGAAGTGTGGTCTCCAATTAAGTCTATAAGTGCTGTGTAAATAGTTGTCTATATCCTGGTTATTTCTATACCTACCATGAAATCTGCTATCACTTAGAACAAGTATGGTGTGCGAGAATGTATGTTAATACTATATACTTGCGCCTTAACTTCTCACACCACACGTATCACAGTAACTGTTTCATTTAAATGGAAACCAAATCTCGTACGCTCAACAAGTCAATCCCAGCCATCCAACACTCAGCAAAACACAAGCTCAACAAATGAAGAGAGACCCAAACACATATATAGTGTGCAGTTTATATAAACATTTCTCAAGAATATTGTAACAGCAGTTCATGAATGTATCATGCTGTTTCCCAAAGATGTATAATATGCTCATAAATTACATTTATCCCTACAATATTTTCCTTTTTTTTTCTAGGTTCTGGAGTGTAGAGAATGGTATGCTGTTGATATTTCTGTACCATTAGGAACCACTGTGAATATTTATGGTATACTGGTGTACCTAGAATCTGTTATAGTGGTGAACAAATACAGCAGATTGTGCTTTATTCTGCAAAAAAAAAAAAAAAAAAATACATTTTGTACACAGATGTCAGCACAGCACTATGACTGCAGAGAATACATATAGCAAATGATGTTACATAAATTTACATATTTCTCAATTGCTTTACACTCGGCAGGATATTCTTATTTTAGCTTTATTTTATGTTTATTCTGCTTTACATTGCTGCTCTTTTACTGGTCCAGTTGTAAAGCCAATGAAGGTGAAACTTCACCAAAATCAAAACACTGATATCAGTTCCACATTACTACAGGTTAATGCTTGTCAATTATACAGTACCACAGGCTAATGCTTGTTGAGTACACAATACTAATGTTATTTACTAAATACATGTAGAATAAGTTTCAAACGTAAGTAGATTTAGTCTTTACTTAAATTAGCACTAACTGTCATAAGTAAAAGAGCTCTCACCAACTAGCTTACTCTAGATTATTGAATTGTAAAAGAAATTAAATTGTCCACGTGTGAAATCAGGTATCAGATATGTGGTGTTTTCAACAAGAAGACAGTAATTAAATGACTTTTTTTGAAACATGTAGCATATTCTTTTTGTTATGCATAATACATTTTCCTGTTCATTTTTTACTAACATCTACTCTATTTTTATTCTATTTTTTAGAGACTCTAATTCTGCAGTACAGGTTAATCCATAAAGGGGCTGCAACTCAGATCGCTGTTCGCTTTTTCTTTTTATGTTTTAACTGCCAAGAAAGTCTCTGCGGGAGTGCGCAAAGCACACCACTCGCAAACTAATGAAGTGTTCTACGAAACTCAGCATACTAGCATGTTTCTTATATTACAAATGGAATGCTGGACAAATTTAGTGAAGATATGTAAGAAATAACATGACTAGAGAGCTCGAGAGTATATTTTAAAACAGTTTTGGCCACCAACGGTTCTTTAGAATTTTGAACTGCTAGTAGGCGATTTTTTACCTTTTTTTCTTTCCCCTTCTCTTCCCTCCTCCTCTTTTCAACGTTTTCTCATATTCATGTATAAAAGCTCAAGAAATGTTCTTTTAAGACACTCTATAAAGAGTTGGATTTAAATTATTAAAATTTTACCACAATAACTATTAATCATAATGTTAATAACTTTATAATGATACTGGCCTTTCATTTAAATGCTAATGCTCTTATGAGTGAGAATTTAACTAGAGGAAGCAAGAAAAAAAAAAACTTTTCAATTACATAAAACTGTACAACTCAAGCACCAAAAATTCCATCCAGTCCTCTAATATATTATTATGTTAACATACGGATTGTGATACTTTCTAAAAGAAAGAAAAAAAAAGGAGAAAACTATTTATGTGTCTGAAGTGTAATGAAATTAAGGCTATGTATAAGAATCATACCTTGGTTAATGCTTTGAGAGAAATTGTATCATCAATGTTCTTAATATCAGTATTTTGTTTTTTTTTCCTCACATCAGTCCAAGTATTTTTTCCCGAGGTTCTCTTTAAGGAGGTTGAATTTGACCAATCCATTTCTTCTGGTAGTGAGATTATATTGTTGTTTTTAATGAAGGAAGTGGCTTCTTCGATGTTATTGAAAGTTCTCATGTCATTATTATGTTGAATTCTGATTTTGGCAGGGTATGCAAGTTGTGCCTTTATTTTATTTTGTTTTAAGAATTTCACTAAGGGCCATGTTTTCTTTCTTTGTTCCAAGACTCTTGAAAAGTCATTATCAAATCTTATTTGGGATTGCTTGTAAATAACTGGACTTTTCCTCCATGCAGATCTCTATATCAGTTGTTTGTCCATAAAAGACAGAAATTTAACCACTATAGATCTTGGAGATGACTTAGATGAAATAGGAAGTGGTTTTCCGATGGCTCTGTGTGCTCTTTCGATTCCATAAAATAAGCCTTCTTTCAGCCCTAAGATTTCAGGTAACCAGGAATTCAAGAATGAAATGATGTCCTCTCCTTCGGTCTTCTCTGGGACTCCAAAAATTCTTATGTTTGTTCTTCTTTCCCTATTCTCCATATCATCTATTTTGTTTATTAGCCAGGTATTCTGTTGTAATAGAAATTCACTATGAAGTTCTTCTTCTTTTAGCCTTCCGTTGATATCATTTAGTGATGTTTCGATGTCTGATATTTTTAGTTGCTGCTGCTGTAGAATTTCCTTAAAGACTTCAGTTTGCTTTTGGCAATTTTCTTTAAGGTTTTCTAGGTTTTCAGTAAATCTGTCCATCTTCAGAGATAAATCTTGAGGGGTAGCTGATATCAGTTGGATTTCTCTTTTCAGAGTAGAGTCTGAGTGAGAGTTCTTGGAGTTGCTCATTACTAGACAGCTTAGTTAGTCTTCAGGTTTTTTTGACAGGAAAATTTCGGATTTTCTTCTTCAAAATTGGTGGTTCTATTGTTAATAGTTTCTCATATAAGATTTATCAAAAATCATTTAATAATAATAAGATTTTCCTGTTATTTCTAGTATGAATATGTGGAGCTCAAAAATTTGCTGCTTTCAGTTAGGCATTAGGCTCCGCCCCCCCCCCCAATATAAATTGTTTTCATGGTCATTAACTAATATTTAGAGGGGACTGATTGATGAGTGGTGATGTCATTTCTATTTTATTATCTAAATCCTTGTCTATCTTAATGTAACCAGATTCTGATGAAGTTCTCTTAAGAACAAAAGTGCTTAATCTAGAAATAAAGTGATTTTATTTTTATATAGTTTCTGAGAATCTGATTCCTGGGTGCGAGAACAGTGTATTTTAGTTGCTTGATTTTTATTTTATACGCTGGTTGGATTGTTCTTTCTTGTAACATTTCAAAGTATGTTAACCACTTAAAAGCTATTGTATTTAAAGAAATAACATTTAATGATTCATTAAGCACTAATTGTATGACATGTTTAATATAAAGCAGACTATTTTTTTTAAAGGAGACATAGAATATTATCTTGCATTAAAAGAATGACAGTTATGTGTAATCCAGGTTTAACTTGTAAAAGTGTGTGTTAATTATTTGATATCGTTC
This sequence comes from Protopterus annectens, assembly GCF_019279795.1. Classification (NCBI taxonomy): domain Eukaryota; kingdom Metazoa; phylum Chordata; order Ceratodontiformes; family Protopteridae; genus Protopterus; species Protopterus annectens. Next base: position 718,748,423 of record NC_056744.1, read on the forward strand.
TAATAGTAACCTTTATATATGTAAACATGTATATTTTTTCTTCTTTGTTTATAATATAGCATGTCTTTCCTGGGTGCTTTTGCATGTCAAGTATACTATCAGTAGCACACTACTGGACCATTTTAAGAACCCAGAATGTAACTAAACATGCCTCTTTAGTGCCATTTGTTGCTTCTTGTATTATATTTAATAGTATATTACACAACTATGCCAAGATATCATAAAGTGTGCCACCTAACATAAGTTTCATCATAATAATGATTAACTTTTAATAAGATGAATAGTTTAACTTTTTAACTTTTTAAACTCTAAGTGAAAATAAGTAGCTTTAATTTCATATATAGCTAAAAGAATCAAACTGTAACATTTTAAAAATGGAAATAGTAACCATTTGAAGTAGGGGAGAAGAAAGAAAGAAATGATTTACCTTGTAAAAAGCATTTGTAGCACCTGTTCGTAAGTATTCAAGCACTTATTTAAATTAATAGGAATTCATAACCATGAAATACATTGATTTTCATTTGTCCTTCAGGTTTTCACTGTTTTTCTCTTTTATTAACCAAGCATCTCTCTCTGCATTTCTCTTCAAAGAAGTTGATAGATTCCAGTCCATTTCTTCTGTTTTTCTAAGACTTTTTCTGTATAAAGTCCATGGTATCTTCCAAGGTGTTAAAATTCTTCTTTCCGTCTGAAAGGTGAATCCTTATTTTTTCTAGAAACAAGATTTGTGCATTAATATTGTTTTTTTTAAAGCTTTCAACAAGTGATGCACATGCTTTTCTCTTGGACATCACTAATGTAAAATAGTCATTGTCAAATCTTATAGTATTTCCTTTAATTTTAACTGGATAATTAATCCATGCAGCTTTTAAGACTAGATCCTTACGTTGACTTGAGAAAGATCTTACGATCACTGACCTTTGTGGAGGTGTTTTCTTTTTTTAAAGATGAGTTAGAAAGTGATCTACATCCACTTTCGATGCCAAAGGAAAAGCTTCAGGCAGGTTCAAAGTTTTAGGCAGCCAGGTATTAAGGAATTGAATCATACTGTCTCCCTCTTCTTTTTCAGGAATCCCGTAAATCCTGATGTTATTCCTTCTAGATGTGTTCTCTAAGACCTCTATTTTATCCCAGAATAAGTTTTGTTTCAGAAGAAATTCAGTGTTATTCTCATTTTCAAGTAATCTTCCATCAAAATCAGACATTGCCTCTTCTATACTCGAGATTTGTGATGTTTGTTGATTAAGAGATTCACTCAGCACTTTAACTTGTTTTTTTACATTCTTCTTTAAAATTGTCCATTTTGCTTTCTAATTTATTTATCTTTACAGATAACTCACTGAGTTATATACTTAGTATAGCTTGAGTGCCTTTTTTCATAGACCTATCCTGCACACTTGTCTTAGTGTGCCTCATTCTGAGTAAATTAGTTATTTCTAGTTTTCTTGACAGGAAAAAAAACAATTAAAAGAGTTTCAAACTTGTTATTTTTGTAGTAAATCGTTCAGCAGATAATTAACTATAAATCCATCAAGCTCTGAAACATTCTCTTTGAATTTTTTAGTAAAAATCCTGTCAGAGGTGTTAAAATGAAGCAGAGCTAAAAAAACAGTGCTGTTAACTGCTCACCATCTTGGCCATTTCCCCCACAAAGTTGATTTGGATTTTGAAGGAGACAGCTTTATGTTTGGACCTTACAAGACAGAATGAGACATTGGGAGGGTCCAGCATTCTCTCATATTTGTGACAATGAGGTGTAAATATTGGAGTGTGTGGTGAGCGTATTCACTATTTGGTCAAATGTGTTTGTATTTATGAAGTCCAGGAAATTCTGTGCCTATAGATTTGAGGCTGTGAAGGATTCACAATCTATAGAGGGGTAATTAAAGTCTCCCATGAGTAGGGTATTAGGTTGGATGGTAAGTGTTTCCAGTAGGTCCAGGTATACATTCTGAGCTTCTTTGGACATGGAGGGTGACCTGTAGGTGGCTAGGATATGGTATGGGATTTTGTTAATGGTAATCTGCACGTGGAGGAACTCCAGCACATCTTCCTGTTTGACCACTCTAGAGGTATGCTTGTTATGGGTGTATATTGAGGCACCTCCACCTTTAACCTTTATCTGTGCAGCTACTGGTCTAAAAATGTGGAAGGCACTGAAACCTTGCACTGCCAGGGTGATCTCTGCTGTTTTAACCCATGTCTCGGTAACCATGCAGATGTCTATATTCTTGAGTGTGAGGAGGGCTTGGAGGGAGTGTAGTTTTTTAATTAGGTTCCTGGCATTGAGCACTAACACCCTGAGATTCAGTTGAGTTGATTTTGCTATGTCAGTAGGTTTGTCAAATTTGCATTGCCTAAAAAAGGCAGTATGGGAGTGCATAAACTTTGAGCCAGTATTCAAAAGCCTAGAGGGGAAAGGTGCAGATCATCCTTGGCAAAGCAATGCGGTCTGTTAATTATGTCGTCCCAAGCTGACAAATATTGGATCCTCTTAGAATAACACCAGAAAGACAGCCAGTTGTTGAAATCAATAACTTTTTGCTCATATTGTGGCATCATCCTCTGTGATGATAATATGCTGCTCAATGCTAGGCCCATATCAGCTTGAGACACATAGTCTGAAAGCTCCATAATGTCTCTCTTCATATAGTCTAGGGAAGTACATCTCAGGTCATTTACACCTACATGGACTGTGATGGAATCATACTGGTACCTGTGGTGTAATGACTTGAGTGTGTGCATGATTTGGCGAATCATGGCTCCAGATAAGCAGTTAACAAGTATTTTCTCCTTGTTCAGCCTGGTTAGAAGGGCATCAGCATATCTTACAATGGAGTCCCCTATGACAAGAATCCTGGAAAGATTGTCTGCTTGCTTTACGAGCTTAGTGTTTGGGGCACCACTGATAGTGACAGTATATGTGGTGTTAGGTGTTGCTGCTTCTGAGTGCCTTTGGGCTTGTTGAGGCATAGCTTTGACAATGGGCAGTTTAGGTGATCTTTGTTGTTTCGGAAGATTGGTTTTAAGTGTCTCAGAATATATTACTCCATGTCTGTGTTTTGTGCTATGTAAGGTGGGTGTTTTGTGTGCATGGTTTCGACAACCTGATGTGCACTTATATGTGAAGGTTTAGGCTCCGGTGTCATTGTGTAAGTATACCTCTTGCAGACTGAGTCTGCTTCTTTAAGGATTAAGTTATTTTCAGTAAACATGAGACAATTGCTACATTGTCTCAAGATGCTGGCATCCTCCCAGCTGGCTACAAAGAAATTAGGAAATTGCATATCCATACTGTCCAGTCCTTCATTTGGTGAACTGCAAGAGGGTGGTGTATTGGGGTTAGAAGGCTATCGAGGATGCGTTGTTGGTGCAAACTAACACAGATGCTTTATTGAGGCAGATTATGCTAAACAGTACAAAATTCTGTTAACTGTAATGTTTACTCAATACTGAAGTCTAATAAATCTGAAGGTATTGCCACTTGATGCCCAACTAGCTGCTCCAAGCTTGTCATGTCGCCACATGAGGTGTTTTTTGCTGCTTTATAAAGTAGAGTTTTGTGGACCATTCTACTGGGAAAATTTGCATTCTTGGTGTTTGCTGCTGTACAGGGCACTGCTGACCCACACAAATGCACAAAATTTATATCAGCACAGAAAAAAACAGAAAACTGATAAGACCTTTTGCCAATAACATGACTACACTACAAGTCCTTTTGTGTATTTCCCAACTCAGATAGACCAGGCAAACACCTCTTGCCACAAGATGAATAAACCCAGTCCTCCTAATGTAAAAACACAATGGAAGAGACCCACAAGTGCAATGCTGCCACAAACCCTATTAAACAGCTAGCTGGAAATCCCTTGCTGAAGGCAATTTCAGCAAGACAGTCGTACAACAGTAACAGTAAGAGAAAGTGCACTTTTTTTTACAGAAAATGAAATGAAATCCACACATAAAAGTGGGAATCAGTAGTGGTCACTCAAATGAACTTAAGCAAGTGCGATTTAGCAATCAAAGGTACTTAACTTTGCTTGGATGGCACTGGATACAAGTAAAACACTTCTGGAATACAGGCTAGGACTCCAATATTTGCTGAGCTTTGGGAAAATGCGTAGGAGACAATATATTGTAAAGGTGGTTTACTTGAGAGGAGAACTGGTTTGCTGGAGAACTTAGTGTAATGGATCTATGGAAAACAATGGTTGGGAAGAGAACATAAATAGCTTATACAACAGATAGTAGCAATCAGAGAGGGGTGGGAGGGACTTTGGAAATCAGATTACCATAAGGGGTGGTGGCCTTATAAAGCCACTACAGCAAAATGGTGGGAGTGTTGGGAAAAATGTTCAGGAAGCAAGTAGGCTAGTTAGAGAGACATCCAGTCAAATAAAACCAGTATTGGAGCTCTTTCAAAAAACTTTAGCTTAATGTGCTAGTAGGGGATGTGGCAGACACAGAGTGAAAACTCAGGCCAGATGTCTTCCAGGATTTGGTCCAAATGTGTTAAACACCTCATATAGATCTGTTTACCTCCTTTCAAAACAGACAGTTGGAAAAATTCTGTTTAAGACAACTTTGTAGCCATGCTTGGAGGACATATGCCTTCCCATTCCCTTGGGAATGTTCCTGTATGCATTTCCACCCTTTCCAATGATTCTCAAGATACTTCTAAATATTCAGAAAAAATTACCAAAGATAATTGTGATAACTCACTTTTGACCGAGGCAAAGTTGATTCATCCTTTTCAAGGAACTGGCTGAGGGCAGTTACCACAAGCTAGCTCACAGACTGGATCTGCTCACACAGCATCAGGAGCAAATGGTACACCCCAGATTTGAGCAAGTGCAACTGATAGCCTGGTTGATTCTGTTTTGATACCTTTTAGGTACTTGTTCCATGAGAATGCACAGCAGTTATTTAAGGAGACAAAAAAACCCTGCAATTAGAAAATCTTACATTTACAAATGAAAGAGGTTTTCCAGGCAGCACCTAACTAATAACAGAGTTCCTGAAAGGGTTTTGACCTCTGTAGTTATGAACTATTTATGTGAACTACTTAGAAATGGTTTGTCACATCCTTCTATCAAAGTGCATCTTACGCTACTTCAGCTTGTCTGCCCATGGATCCACCTCTTTCATCACTTTTTGTGGTCCGTTTATGTAAGGAGTGCTACACATGAGACCTCCTCAGAAGCAGATTTGTCCTCCTTGGGATCTTAACTTTGTTCTTGAAAAATTGACCTTACCCACCTTTGAACATGCCTCTCAGGCTGATATATGGTTTATTACTTGGAAGACTGTTTTACTGATTTAAGTTCCAGAGCTGCAGGCTCTCATGGTGGGCCAACCTTGTCTGATTTTTCACAAGGACAAGACTATGTTATGCACCAATTCATCATTTATGCCTAAAGTTATTTCTGAATTTACCTTGAATCAAGCCATTAATCTCCCAGTGTTCTATCCTGATCTAAAAAAAACAAGAGAGAGAAAGGACATCCAGGCAGCTCAGGTACTACCTTGACAGAACAAAGCCCTTTAGGAATGCTGAACAGCTGTTTGTCTGCTATACTGGGGCTAAGAAAAGTCAACCTATCTCTAGCAAACTGTTGCACGATGATTGTCATCTGCCATTTTTTTTGGTTACTCCCACCATGGTAAATCTCTTCCAGGCAAGGTTAAAGCTCACTCAAGTAGGACCTTATCCTGGCATATTGGAAAAGGGTGGACTCTAGAAGCACTAGAGGTAGCAACCTGATCCTATGTGCTTGCCTTCACAAAGCACTATTTTTCAAAGTACAAAGCAGGCTTTACTGGGACCATTCTCCAGGGGCTCTTGGATCCTTATCCTTCTACCTCCCATGTAGAATAAGCTTTGAGAATCTACCAAAATTCCACTAAGGCAGTGATAATGATAAACATAGTACAGTTGCATAAGTCCTACTTAACTGTAACAGTAAATGTTTGAATTCTTCGCTGTCACTGTGGCAGCACCCACCCACCATCCCCCAGATTGTGCATAGTTGAGGTGGGTTGCAACCAGTTTGATTCAGTTGTTGCTGGATTTGATTTTTTTATATAATATTGTGAAAGGCTATGAATTTAGTTTTGCTAGATGATTTTGGCTTCGGGTACTTTTCTCTCCTTTTCTAAGTTGTTGCATGCCTCCTCTGTATGTCTGTTTGATGAATGGCCAAAATCATTATAAAAGTCGAGAGAGATCTTATTCTCTACAATTCACAAAAGCCTGAACACTCACTTCCTGTCACAGCTTAAGGCTCTCAGGATATGCTCATCCTATCTGCTGTGACAGGAGGAGAGAGGTTGAGGGGTCTGACTTTTTGAAAGCTGGCCAGTACTGGGTTACTTTGGCAGATAACCCAAAATGCCACTGAGGCAGAGAGAAAATCAGACTTCTTCTGTTACAGCTAAGTAAGTCTTATGCAACTGTTCTTTCATACAGGAGAGAAACATTTTGATGTAAGCCTAACAAAGGCTGAATTTGTTATAGATACAGAAAGATATGAACAAGGTAAACAAAGAAATGACTGGACCAACGGAACTGATACATTGGCTTTAAGTAATGTGAAATTGCATCATTGTATTTTAAAAATGAAATGATTCAACATGAAGACTGAACAGAATGGCTGGAAAAAATATTTGAAAGACAGTTAAGGTGTTTCTAATGGAGGTGGAAGTTCAACACATTTTCCAACTCCTTCAGTACTGCCTTTTAGGTATCAGTTGCATGGTCCAGCCAAGGCAGGACTAATTATTTTTTCCAGATTTCTGAGCATTCTGTTACAGGCTTTATTTCCGCTTAGGGTTTTGGGAATATTTAGGACCATTAGTATTTTGTTAACCTTACAGTTGGAGATTTTTCAGAACTGCTCTTCTAAGGTCACACTGTATTTAGCTGTGCAATTATTACAGTTTCACTACCAAATAGTAGGGCAGAGTTTGAAGAAAATTCTTCAAGCTATTCTTTTTTTCTTTTTTGTAATATGTTAAATATCAGGAATCATGATAACATCCATGCTGCTTTCAAAAATAAGGAAGAGAGAGGAAGAGAGAGAGAGCGGTGTGTGTGTGTGTGTGTGTGTGTGTGTGTGTGTGTGTGTGTGTGTGTGTGTGTGTGTGTGTGTGTGTGTATGTGTGTGCACTCATGCATGTGAAAGTGTATGTGTCTTTCTGTCTGTATGCATGTTTGGTGAGTGGCCAGAATTATTGTAAAAGTGGAGAGAGAACTTATTACCTACCAATCAGAATTTTCTAAATTGCTGCTTTGTTTTTTTCTTACACTGTAGGTAACAAAGGAGGGGTATACAGCTAACGTCCACAAACAAATGAATATAGTAGCCATGGGTGTTGTAGCATCAAACCCTGATATGGACCTGCCTGACCTACTCTTAATGGCAGAACCAGCGACTGATAAACAGTTTAAGGGAGAAGACTTGAAGGCTCATAAAACTGCAAAGAGTACCTCCACTGCATTGCCAATTGAAAAATATGGGCTGACTAGGTAGGCAATTGAAGAGTTTTAGTAATATTGGGTATAAATGTATGTAATTTGATATGTTTACCATTTACTAATGTGAAAACCTGCACATTACAAATCAACATATCCCTAAAATGTAGTTATTGGCATTTATCTAAATATGATTGTACAGCCTTTTCTTAATCCTCGTGGTCATTAATTTATGTGTAGCTCCTTTAAGAAGGTTGTTCTTGTAATAAAGTGTGCATAACATCACAGTCTGTCTCTGTTTGGCTAGCTTCACAGTTACTCACTGGTGAGCAGAGGAGACCCAAGAAACCAGGTGAGAAAGTCCTCAGTTTAATCATCTGCTTGAAGTGTTCAGTCTTCTGAGTAGCTCCATGTAGTTCCTGTGCTAGTCTTCAGAAGTAAGAAAAAGCATTCATCAATGCTGTATGCTATTGAAATTAGAATTTTTTTAACAAATTTTGTAAATTATCCCATACAATATAATATGATGTTTTTCTAGTTGTTCTCATTCTAATTGTGCTTATTTCCATATGGCACATTATATTCATAACATTTTTAAATTCATTGAACGAAGGAGGTGTATCTGAAATCCAATTTCTAGTTATTATTTTCCTGGCCACTGCTAGGATAGACCATAACAAGGGAAGCTTAATCTTTTTAACACATTGAGGTACAGGTGTGTTGAATAATATAAGAGACTTAGAAATAATGAAATTATCTGTAAAAAGAGCCTGCAAAATTCATTAATTGACTTCCAGTATTCTTTCAACTTCATACAGTCATAAAACATATGAGCCCAGTCAGCATTAATTTCTACATTACATCTCTTACATAGATTATCTTTATTATTTATTTTATTCATCATCAAAGGTGTATAAAAGATCTATGTAAAAATTTCCATGTATAAAGTCTCCAGACAATGGAAGATGTAGTTCTATAAGCAGATTCCAATATATATTGTTTATCTTGTTGAGTTGGTGGGTCCCCATTAATAGAGGTGAAATAATTCCAGTATGAATCTACACTGTAAAAAGTTTCTTGTCTGATAATTTTATGTATATATGAAAGTTTACCTTTATCAGAAACTTTATGCTGTAAATTTAATATCAAGTAATCAATCAGTTTTGGAATAGATTCTTTAACTGTTATAGACATTAGATCTATTCTATCAATGAGATGTTGTCTAAAGATCTGAACCTCTAACCAGCAAGTTTCTCTTAGATCAAATTCTTGTTTTAAGAAATCTAGATTTTTAACTTTATTATCAGATATCAGCTGATACCAGTACTTTAGATCATTATCTATAGCTAAATGAGCTCCTTCAGAAGTAGATGACATAAGCATACCCTGAGTATACATTATAGGGAATACAATAAAATTCCATTCCCTATACTTAGGGTGCATGAATATAAAGTTACGATAACTAATAATAATATTTAATGGGTAACAAACCATATGTTTAGGTGTAATAGGTGAAGTACAAAATTCCTTTAGCAACCACAACATGGAGTTATTTACAATCATATTTTTATGTGTTAAGGAGATTTTCATGAAGTGCATACTAATTAGCTCCCAATAATCTTTCCATTTTGATATATGACTGATCTATTAATAAAGTAATAACTTTTATAATAGAAGAGATAATATATAAATTAAAGTCTGGAAAAGAAATACCCCTTGAGACCAGCTATTAGTATGTTTCTTTAATGCAATCCTAGGTCTATTAGGTGCCCATAAGAAATTTAACATTAGTGTATTCAGTTTCTTGATAATTATTTTTGTAGGTGAAAGTATTATTGATTGTATTAAGTACAAAATCTTGGGGAATATTATCATTTTAATAATTGTAAGTCTCTCCTCCATAGTAAAAACATATTATTCCAGGTATTAAAAAGATTTTGTATATTAAGAAAACAGGTATTATAGTTATTATATATAATAGATTTAATATCTTTAGATAGTATTATACCTAAATAAGTTATCTGACCTGAATTGGGTACATATTTAGTAAAATCACTAATGAGAATATTTTTTCGTGTATATATAGGTAGTATTTTAGTTTTTTCTTCATTGAATATTAAACCAGAAATACTTTTAAAATTCATCATTTTATCAAATAAAGACTGCATAGAAGAATTAGATCCTGCTGATGTAATTAGAACATCATCTGCTAAAAGTTGAATTTTTGATGTTGTATTTTCATCTATTTCAAAACCCTCTATGTCAGTACTGTTTCTAATCAAATTAGCCCAAGGCTCCATTACTAAAGTGAATAATAGTGGAGAAAGTGGACATCCTTGCTTTGTACCTTTAAGAATGGGTATTTTTGTGAAACATATGTTCCTACCTTAATATAAGCCAGCGTTCCTTTGTATAAATGCTCAATTAAATTTACAAATGCATCAGAGAAGTTTGTGCATTTCAGTAAGGTAAACAGATAGTCCCAACTTACTGAATCAAATGCTGAACCTATATCAAGACTAATAAGTGTTAAATCTTTCTTTTTCCTATTTGCAAAATCAATTAATGTTAAAGTTCTTCTTATATTATCAAAAGTATTTCTATTTACAATGAAGCCCGTCTGATCTATATCTATAATGCCGGGATGATTGTCTTCAATCTATCAGCAAAAATACTCATAAACATTTTATAATCAACATTAAGTAATGAGATGGGTCGATATGAAGAACATCTAGTTGGATCTTTATTAGGTTTTAAAATTGGTGAAATAAATGTATATTGCCAAGATGGGGGTTATTAACTCAGTTTGGGCCAAAATAAAACCTTATGTATTAATGAATATGTAGTTTTAGAAAGGATTTTATATATCTCTGGTATAATACCATCATTACCCGGTGCTTTGTTTGATTTAAGCTTATTTATTTGTGTAATAACTTCTGTATATGAAATACTCTTGTCCAATAGTTTAATCTGTTGTTTATTAAGCTTTTATTCATGTTTGTGGTTATAAACTCCTTTATTTTATCTTTAGGTTCCATGTTAATGTTGTTATGGTTAATCTTGTGAAAGTGATTTCTAAATTCATCCAGTATTTCTGGTATACTAGAAACATTCTTCTTTTCCTTAGAGAAAAGATTTCTTTGATATGGTTTTGTTTATTCAATCTTTTGTTTTATTTTTAAGTCTATGTAAGTATTTGGGGCTTATTGAATAAGACAAAACTTGTATTTCTCTAAAGTTATTTTAACTTTATGAGTTAAAATTTCTTTGTATTTCTCATTTAGTTTGTTTATTTCTTCAATAACTTTCTTGTCCATAATATTTTCTTTATTATTATGTTTATAAGAGTCTAATTTACTTTGAATATCTAACAATTCCTTATCCCAAGATTTCCTTTTATTATTATACCATCTGATACTTTGTCCATATAGATATGATTTTAAGGCATCCCAAACATAGACAATGGAGACTTCAGGAGTATTATTTATGTCTAGAAAATGTTGTACTTCTGAAAGTATATATTCTTTATAGTCTTTTAGCTGAGTTAAGTATGCTGGTATCCTTTTGATCTGAACATTATGAGTATTTTTTATCATGAATTCAAAACAATTGAGTTATGATCAGATATAGGACATGAAATGATTTTGGAATTAATTAAATCTGTTACCATCTGGTTAGAAATAAAGACCCTATCTATTTTTGAATAAGTTTTGTATCTGTTAGAAAAAAGGTGTATGGTAATGATTTTGAATCTATCTGATTATTAATATCATTCAAATGATAAGAATTAGCAAAATCATTTAAATGTTTTGCATTAGATGTAATTCTTCTTTTCCTTATAGTGGTAGTATCACTTTCATGTAGTATACAATTAAAATCACCAGCTAAAATAATATCCCTATAGAGAATGATATGATCTTATCAATATGATGTTTCACTGTATTAATACCAATTCCAGGTATCCAATATACATTAATTAAAGTGTAAGTCTTCCCATTAATTTGTATTGTAACCATACAAAACATTCCTTTGTCATCCTGAAAAGACTTAATGGTTTTAGGAATGGGCATACTTTTATTCCATAAAATAGCCACTCCTCTTTTTCTGAGTGTGCTCTGAACTAACCAATACTGTATACTTATTAGTGGCTAGTTTATCAATATCTTTTTTCAAGAGATGGGTTTCTTGCAGGAAGACTAGATTGGCCTTGTGTAAATTAATGTATCTTATTAGGCTTGCCCTTTTACACGGATTATTCAATCCATTAATGTTTAAAGAAATTCCTTTTAAAGATGTCATTTGGCATTTTTAAAACTCAAGAATCTTATGATCAAAATAACAAATAACAAGATAAATAATGTTACATCTCCTCTTTTAGGTGTACCTTTAAATATAGCTGTATTTATTAAATCTCTTATGGGATTTTGTATAGGATTCAATTTTGTTTGTAGTGACAATGAGTGTACAAAATATATTGTGGATGTCAAAACTATATACATATAACAATGAACAAGTGAAAATAATGTAAGGATTAAACCTTGCATCCAGCCTGGAGTTGAAAACTCCAACTTAGAGTAGTATTTACTACTCAAGTTAACCCCTACCCTAAGCAGCAGTACCTCAGCTACCACCTTATCAATTTAATACTAGTTATATTTAACTGAGGTTAACAGTTTTCAATTCAATTATCTATCAAGACAAAACTACACATTTGGTAAAACAGCATCATATAAACTAAAATAAACTTTTTTTTTTTTTAAAACTGTTCATACTACTATATAGATCTATGTAATATATAACACTTGTATTCAAATAGCATTCAAATAATCTTGATGTTAGAAATCAAGAGGAGAGAAAATTAGGTTCTAACATTCATTTAAATCAAAAACTTTGGCTAATATGATTCAGACATTACATATATTAAGATGCATCTATTTTCTGTCATGTGAATACTATTAACAGCTTCCAAAAAAATCTTGAATTGTTTGTATATGAGCATTTACTTAAACTCATTATTGTCAATAGAGTAAAATATTGTATTCATAAAATTATTATAAATCATATTGCATAGTTATGCAAATTCTCAGAAACACTTGCATTATTAAAAAAAAAGCCATCACACGCATACACACAGACACACACACACATACATACACACACACACATACACATACACACACACACACATATATATATATATATATATATATATATATATCTGATCTCACTGAGTTATGTCCTTGTTGAGCACTATCCTACTTGCTGTCCCTAGAATAAATCTGTCTGCTTTATAGAAAATAATGCACAGCAAACAAATTTTAGTAACCAGATTTTACAATCATGCTAACCTACTGCTTTAAAATATATCACATGACATTTCTTCCAGAATAGAATTATAAAATTGTTTATGCTTGTCAATCAGATGAATTAAATGAATTATAATAAAGTATATGTTTGGAACAGAAGTTTTTAACACAGATTATTATGCTGCTGTTAAGTAGATTTTCAAAACATTTAAATAAATGTTTCATTTTCTATGCCTTCTAAAATAAGACATTTACTTACTACAAGAAACTACATCATTTAAACTCATTATAACTGACATTTTATGAATAGAGTATTTTTCCTGAATCTGTGGTGTGTCAGTATGATAACTAGGTCAGAGGTTATACTAACTGCTTTCAGTTTCTCTGTGAGAATTCTGTGAGTTGAAGCTTTTGAAGTAGTTCATGGACACTGTGCATGAGACAGCCCACATCCCAGATTGTCTCCCTTAACATTTTGGCGGGAAACTTATTAAAACTTGTGGCAAACATTCATTTTGTCAATAGAGTAAAATATTGTATTCATAGAAATTATTATAAATCATATTGGATAGTTATGCAGATTCTCAGAAACACTTGCATTATTATGTAAAAAAAAAAACCATCACACTTACACACATACATACACATACATACACACACACACACACACACACACATATATATATATATATATCTGATCTCACTGAAGTTGTGTCTTTGTTGAGCACTATCCTACTTGCTGTCCCTAGAATAAATCTGTCTGCTTTATACAAAATAATGCACAGCAAACACATTTTAGTAACCAGATTTTACAATCATGCTAACCTACTGCTTTAAAATATATCACATGACATTTCTTCCAGAATAGAGTTATAAGATTATTTATGCTTGTCAATCAGATGAATTAAATGAGTTATAGTAAAGTATATGTTTGGAACACAATTTTTTAACACAGATTATTATGCTGCTGTTAAGTAGATTTTCAAAAACATTTAAATAAATGTTTCATTTTCTATGCCTTCTAAAATAAGACATTTACTTACTACAAGAAACTACATCATTTAGACTCATTATAACTGGCATATTTTATGAATAGAGTATTTTTCCTGAATCTGTGGTGTGTCAGTGTGATAACTATGTCAAAGGTTATACTAACTGCTTTCAGTTTCTCTGTGAGAATTCTGTGAGTTGAAGCTTTTGAAGTAGTTCATGGACACTGTGCATGAGACAGCCCACATCTCAGATTGTCTCTCTTAACATTTTGGCGGAAACTTACTAAAAACTAGTGACAAACATTCATTTAGTAGTGTAAATGCATGTAAACATGACAAAACCTTCACAATGTATTCCACAGACCATTACAGCCTCTTACTTCTTTTCAGAAAGAGAAACAAATTGAATCACAGCTTGCCATTAAATCTTCAGATATTTTGACTGGTTATGAAACAAAACATTATAACTGACATATTTTATGAATAGAGTATTTTCCTGAATCTGTGGTGTGTCAGTGTGATAACTATGTCAAAGGTTATACTAACTGCTTTCAGTTTCTCTGTGAGAATTCTGTGAGCTGAAGCTTCTGAAGTAACTCATGAACACTGTGCATGAGACAGCCCACATCTCAGATTGTCTCTCTTAACATTTTGGGAAACTTATTAAAAACTAGTGACAAACATTCATTTAGCAGTGTAAATGCATCTAAACATGACAAAACCTTCACAATGTATTCCACAGATCATTACAGCCTCTATGTAAGTGAAATTAAGCCCAAAATTACCAACAAGCAATAAAACTCAACATTCTTCTCCCAACTCAATTTTCATACAAATCCTATTATTCACTGTGCCCACACAATCAAAAGCATTTCTATATATTAATAAAGAAAAGAAAAAGAGTAGAAAATAAAAGGGAGTGAGGCAGAAATAAAAAATGTAAGAGAAAGCTGTAAGAAGTATATACAATGGAATGTTACTTACTGTTTATATTAATAGAGTTAAAAATAAAACATATTATTTACTCTTATTTAGTTCTGATTATTATTAGTTAAAGCATAACAGATTATTTACAAACAGGCATAAGCAGTATAATCAAGAAAGTATAATTAGAAATAGCATTTGAAGAACTTATAAAAACTTTTACAAGGAATAAATATGTTATTATTCTATTAATGATATTTTCATTACTGTTCTCTCCTGCCCTCCTCCACCCTTTACCCACTACATAATCTAAATAGAATGTCATTGTTTAAACAAAGAAAATAATAAAAGGAGAAGGAAAAAAAAGGTAAAGATAAAAAAATGTATCAAATTACTAACCTTACTTCTTTTCAGAAAGAGAAACAAATTGAATCACAGCTTGCCATTAAATCTTCAGGTATTTTGACTGGTTATGAAACAAAACATTTCTTTGCACATAGAGAATAACTTTGATTAAATCTTTTCCAAAATATTTGTGGCTTTCTGGAAATGCAGGAACTATATTCAAAAGATTAATAATGAACTAAAATGATGAGAGAGAAAAAAAACATATAACAAATCATTTGTTTTTTAGTCTCTTCTTCTTCTCTGAAGTCTTCCACGAAGCTTCAGTTGCCAATCTCTTTAATGAAGAACTAGCCCATTCCATTTCTTCTATTTTATCCAAAATCCTTTTTTCTTTGACAAACAGTAAAGCAGAGTCTAAATCATTGAAAACCTTAGGACCATCAGGAAGGAAGATTTTAAGCTTGGCAGGAAACAGAAGGTATGTTTTAAACTGTGCTTTTTTAAGCTCCCTTATTAGTGGCAGAAAAACTTTTCTTTTAGCTATTACCATGGAAGAATAGTCATTGTCAAAACGCACAGTTGTCTCATTAATCTTAACAGGAGCTTTAGCCCAAGCAGATTTAAGAACCATCTCTTTATCAAAAGATGATAGAAATCTAACTATAACTGATCTAGGATATTTTTGTTAGAGTTAGTATTAGCTATAGATCTATGTGCTCTTTCGATACCAAAAGAGAATGCTTCTGGTAAGTCTAAAGTTTTAGGGAGCCAAGTTGTTAAAAAAGAAGTAATATTGTTACCTTCAATATTTTCTGGCAGTCCAAAAATCCTAATGTTATTGCGCCTAGATCTATTTTCCAGGTCATCCAGCTTTGTTTGTAAATGTGTATTTTGTTTCAGCAGAAACTCAATGTTGATTTCCTCTTCTTGGATTCTATTTTCCATGTCATTCACAGCTTCTTCTATGCCTGTCATCTGGTTCTTCTGTTGTTGCAGGTCTGTATGTAACAGGTCTATTTGTTTTGTAGTTTTTTCTATGAAGGTGTCTATTTTAGTATCCATTTTATCCATTTTATCAGTAAGTTGCTGGATTATAATTATCAGAGACTGAAGTTCTTTCTTGATGCTGGAGTCTTGAGAATTTGTCTTACTGGAACTCATTTCAGACTGATAAACTGACAGGAAAATTTCCACAGTGATTTCTGACAGGAATATTGTTAAGATTTCCTTTCTTTTTTAGATATAGTTCAAGAACTATATAAAACAAATGTATTTAGAAAGAAAATTACTTCAAAAATTAATTTTTTAAGTAATTAATTCCTGTCAGTGTAATGAAATTGGTGGAGCTGAAGAAATCTGCTGCTATCCTGTGTTCATCCTTGGCCACGCCCCCATCAATGCTGTATGCTGAATGCTTTAGTAAACGTCGTCAAAATGGTTGGAAGGACAGAGTATGTGAGAGAATGTAAGGTAGCATGTGGCATATAAAACATGGCATAAAAATAATTTTATGGGGTAGTACATTGAATAGCTCAAAAGCTAAATGAGTTTTATCTTTGGCTGCTGCACACATGTTATTAATTTTTTTTATTAAAATAACATCCATAGTCAATCATTTTAAATCTTATACCGTAACACAGCTTTGAGAAACCCATAAAATATTTCAGAAAAATAAGTAATAAAAATAATGTGTTGCCTATAACAAAAAAGCTTGTATACAGGAACCTGCCAAAAGTCCCAAAGGAAATCATGGATGAAATAAAAATAAATGAATCAGTTAGATAAAGAACAAAGCGTAAATGTTTACATTTATAATAATTAGAATTCTGATGACCTGTATTAGTCTGGATTTTTGTTCTGGAAATATAGTACTCCTATCTGTTTAGTGCAGTATCCCCACTGAGAGTATCAGGGCTGTAACTAATAAGGGGAGGTACAACTAGCACATAGTATTTTCCAATAAATGCATACTTAGAATTTGTTGTATATTTCATAAGAAAATAATATCCATTCACACTGTGATATAGGATAACAAGAGATGTGAAGTAGTTTACTTAATTTGGTCTTCAACCTGTGGGATACCGGATCGGTAGCGGATCTGAGGTGGCAACTTTACTAGCATCTGCTCCCAGCACCAAGCTCCTCCCCTTACCCATAATACACCTCCACTACCTTCCAACCCCCAGATCTCGTTTGCCGTGAATAGCTAAAGCATCATGATCTCCAAAGCTCCAGGTTGTAAGTGGGTAAAACACTTTAAAATATCTCTTTTTTTCTGTCTAAACTTTAGGTAGTGATAGTGTAGGTTCCCCTTTCTCCTCCCCTCACTTGGTGCATTGAGTTTTCTAGTTTTATAGTTGTTAGTTTAGTTTAGATTAGTTGTGTGTGTTTTTGCTTCCCCTCCCCCCCTCAGTGTGTTCTGTGTGTGAGTGTGGTGAGTGGTTGTTTTCAGTAAGAAAGAAATAGCATTTCTTTTTTTCAGTTTTTCTTTCTTCGGATACCATGGCTGATAAGCCGATATTTAAAAGATGCACTGAGTGTGGCCATATGTTATCTCCTGCGGATGGCCATACTCTGTGTGTAATGTGCTTGGGCATGGCCCATCTGAGCACAGACTGCACTATATGCGCAGGGTTTAACCGGCACGCCATTAAAGACAGGAAGGCCAAGTTGCACCTGAAAGGCCTTCTTCCCCCTTCTAAGACAGTTGCCTCATCTTCAGCTTCGGTCACAGTGGCTGGTGTAGCTGCCTCTCCTTCTTCTTCCCCTGGCTTCTCCTCCTTCCCAGGCTGGGACACAACCTCCTGTGCAAAAGCCTGTGGAAGCGGAGCAGAAAAGAGGCAGAGAGAAGGAGAGAGAGTTGAAGTCGAGGGAAAAATGTAAGAGGTCTCCGGAACTCCCTTCACCGGTGAAGACGGTAAGGATATGTGACTCCCCTTGGCTCCGATCTCCGAGGTTTTCCCCGGAACCGGAGGAAACATGCTCAGCTTCTAGGGCCTCGGTGTCCTGATCCGCAAGGTCGGAGTCCGTGGCCTCGTTGAGGTCCACCCGGTCTTTGTCTGAGGTCGATATGGATAAAATGATGAGGAGGTTCATTCGTACTCAGATCCAGATGAGGGTCTTGCCAGCCCCCTTTCCCTCATTTTTTCCAACCGATATCTCCTTCTCCGATCCATCCATCGGGTTCAGAGTATTCGGATCCGAAGATGGCTTTAGTCAGGGGGTCGGTGCCAGTGGTACCTGCTTCCTCGATGCTGACAGCTGCCTGGAGCATGTCGGATCTGACCAGCTCACATCCGAGCCGCTGTTGGTGCCAGAGCTTGGGTGTCGGATCCGATGGAGTGGAACTTTTTTCATTGGCTTCACCTTTGTCAGGCCATGTTCCCTTCCTCGGAGCTCTGTCCACTTCGGGCCTGGCCCCGATTCTCTCGTCGGACCCGGGGAGACCGGCTTCCTTATTGGTTTCTCAGGAGGTTCACTCTTCTTCGGCATTTGATGTGATAGAAAAGGTTCTTTCCAGTGGATCGAGACCCCTGACTGTCCCCTTGAACCCCAGCCAGACCCCCTTGGCTCTTTCTATGATCCACATCATTTTACCAGAGGGACAACCCATGCTAGAGGAGCCCCAGAAGGTTCCCCCTGAGGAACAAGTGGCTTGTGAGTTCCCCCTGGGGAGCCCCACCAGATAGGTGTCTCGCAAGCATACGTACAAGAGGAGGCACTTGGACTCCCCTGAGTCCCTCACTGAGGATACAGACTTGGATGATGGAGAAGGTTCCCCTAGGTCACCTCCCGAGGATGTCTCCTTTGGAGACATCATGGAAATCCTACGCCAACGAGGAGGTTGGTCTGCCCCCATACCTTCATCTGACGAGTCAGTGTTCCTGGAGGCTTTCGGCACGGGCCCATCTACTTCCTGGGTGTCCCCTCCCATCGATCCTTTGGTGGACCTGGTCACCTCGTGGGCATGGAAGGAGCTGGACACCATGGAACCAATTCCAAAAAGTTCTGACAAAATTTTGAGTCCTCCCACTGATAGGCCAGCATGGAACAATGGCTCCCCCATAGACACTATGGTGGTAGCAGCAGCCACAAAGAAGGAACTTGCCCAGGAGAGTTCCTTGGTTCATCCTCCTGGCCGAGAGTTGCAGATGATGGACTGCCTAGGGAAGCGGGTTTACGCTTCAGCTACCTTTTCTATTAGGGCGCTGAACTACCTGGCCCATGTCACCAGACTCCAATGTAACCTGGTAAAGGAGCTGGAGGATTCTCCCCCTAAGTCCATGTCACAGGAGGACAGAGTTTCGTTCTCCGCGAGGATGGCCACTTTGAAAGCAGTCTCCAACGCATCCATGCAACTCCTTTCACATGCTACTGAAGAAGCAGCTAGGGCGGCTGGGTCTGGCATGTCCATGAGGTGCAACGCCTGGCTCAGATTAGGTCAATTTTTGGAACCTTTCAGGGCATCCTTTGCCAGTGCCCCTTATGACAGCGCTAGTCTCGTTGGTAAGAATGTCAAAGAGACATTAGTCCAGAGTGAGAAGGATGGGAAGACGCAGTCTGCCATCAGGATCTGCTTCTCGAACCCTCAAAGTTCCTTTTCCCAGAAACAGAGAGGGCAAAAGAAGATGTGGTTCCAGAAGTCATAGTATTCCCGGAACACTCAGGGCTCTTCTTCCCCCAGAGGCAGAGGGGGACAGAATGGATGCCGGTTAAGAGGCAGAGGGGGTCCGAGGATTTTTGGGTCTCGAGAACCTTTCTCGGACAGACCCAGGCAGCAGCCCTGAGGGTTGGCCTGACTGCTCTACTCTGGAGGCAGTTGGGGGACAATTCTCCTTGCACCTAATGGTATGGGAGTCCATAACATCAGACCGCTGGGTGCTTCAGATCATATGCAGAGGATAATCTATCCCCTTTGTGGGTCCCCCCAAATCTTCCAAACACCTCCCAGATGTACCACCCATGCAAAGGAAGGCAGCAGCACAGGAAAGTTCCAAGCTGCTAGAAAAACGAGCCATCAAAACCATCCTCCCAAGATCAGTCCAGATCGGGCTTCTACTCCAGGTTCTTTTTGGTGCCAAAGAAAACGAGGGACTTAAGGCCCATTCTGGACCTTTCTACCCTGAACCTGTCAGTTGCCAAAGAGAAGTTCCGGATGGTCACACTGCAGTCCATCATGCTGTACCTGCAAGAGAGCGACTGGATGTGCTCGTTAGACCTCCAGGATGATTACTATCACATAAAGATGCACAGAAGCTCCAGGAGGTTCCTCCACTTCCAGCTAGGATACAATCATTACCAATTTCAAGCCCTTCCCTTTGATCTCACCACAGCCCCCAGGGTGTTCACCAAAGTGATGGCGGTGGTAGCGGCTCACCTGAGGCTTCAGGGGATTCAGGTCTATCCGTACCTGGATGATTGGCTCCGCAATGCTCCCACCAGGCGTCTATGCTCCCAAATCAGGGATTATTTCTTGATCCTTGCCCTGCATTTGGGGATCACAATCAATGCATCCAAATCACTCCTAGATCCTGTACAGGTGATAGACTACATTGGCACAAGGATAGATACTTTACGGTGCAAAATCTTCCTGAACTTGGAGAGAGTCCAAAACCTGATGATGGATGTCACCCTGATCTACCATTCTCATCTCCCAATGGCAGAATCGATGTTGAGGGTCTTAGGCTCTATGGCGGCGACCATAACACTTCTCCCGTGTGCCCGGTTACACATGAGAATTCTACAGTGGACTCTAGCTGTACAGTGGTCCCTGTTGGAACTGCCATTGGCATATCCAGTTCAACTCAGTCGAGTCTGTTGGATGTCCCTCATATGGTGGATGTGTTCTCTGGACATTTTGAAGGGACAACCCTTTGTTCCAGCCCCGACCTAAGCCACAGTGACCATGGACGCCTCTCAACTTGGGTGGGGGGGCATTGTTCGGGCAGGACAGTCCAATGCCGTGGTCCCCTGTAGAGATCAGCTTGCACATAAATGTCCTAGAGATGAGGATGGTCCTTCTAGCATTGCAGGCCCTTCATGCCTTTCTTCCAAAGGGAACGACTGCAATTCAGTCAGACAACATGTCAGTGGTCTGGTATATCAACAAACAGGGAGGGACCAAATCTTACCCCCTTTGTCACGAGGCCATGAGAGTGTGGGGATGGGTGATCTTCACCGGTCGTTTTCTCATCGCAATGCACATTCAGGGGCAGTCCAACATCCTAGCGGACAGTCTAAGTCGGACTATTCTGATGCCTTATGAGTGGTCTCTGAATCTTTCAGAAGCAGAACAGATCTTCTACAAGTGGGGTCAACCTTACTGCGATTTCTTCGCATCTCCTTCTAATGCAAAGAGCAGCGCATTTTTCACTCTGAACCCCCTGCTGGGGAGTCCCCCAGAGATGCTCTAGTTCAGGCTTGGCCTTCCGGTCTTCTGTATGCTTACCCTCCAGTACCTCTTATTCCAAGGTTTCTACAGAAAGCTCATCGACTGGGGAGCAAAGTGATCTGCATTGCCCCGTTTTGGCCTCCCCAGGTATGATTTCCCTTCCTTTGGTCTCACTTTCTGGCTCCACCTTGGATCTTGGATCCCATTCAGGATCTGATTTCACACCCTTTGGGGGTTCCTCATCCGAATTTGGACAGTTTGAAATTGACAGCTTGGCTGCTCCAGTTCCCGTGATTGCTAGGACTCCTGGATTATCCTCTTCAGTTAGGTGTATTTTGGTGGCTGCTCATAAGTCTTCGATCAGGAAGGTTTATTGCAGCAAGTGGAAACTTTTTCCCTTTGGGCCTCTCAAAGGAGTTTAGACCCCTTCACAGCTCCTATTTCCACCATTCTTGATTTTCTAGATGATACTTTTCAGCACGGAGCTAGTTCTTCTACTGTCAAAGTTCAGTTGGCTGCCATTTCTCATTTTCATGTGGGTGAGAATTCTGCCTCTCTAGCCTCTTCCAGACTGTGTCAAGCCTTTATTAAAGGTAAGTTTTTGTTACGCCCCCCCTCGGTCAAGGATCCTGTTCCCCCATGGGTCCTTACTATAGTTCTTCAAGCTTTGGTCGCTCCGCCTTTCGAACCTGCTGCTATAGCATATCTAAAGTATTTATCTTGAAAAACAGCTTTTCTGGTGGCTATTACCTCTGCCAAAAGAGTTTCAGAACTGCAGGCCTTGTCCATCAAAGTTCCTTACATGATTGTTCACAAAGATAGGGTTTCCCTTTGGACCAATCCATCCTTTCTTCCTAAGGTGGCATCACCAGTCAATATCAATCAGACCATCAATTTGCCTGTCTTTTTTCCTAATTTTACTAACAAGATGGAATACAAACTCCACCTGCTGGCTGTTCATAGACAGTTATGATTCTGTTTACACAGGACAAAAATTTTCCGTAAATCTGATCAATTGTTTGTATCCTTCTATAAACTTTTTTTGGGGAACTTATCTCCAAGGTCACTATTGCTAGATGGATTTCTTCATGCATCCTTCAGGTCTATAAGGAGAGAGGCATGTCTCCTCCGGGTCAGGTGAGAGCTCATTCTATTAGATCGATGGCTACATCTGCGGCCTTTTGGTCTAGAGTGTCTTTGGATGATATTTCTTCTGCAGCTACTTGGTCCTCATCGCATACATTTAGTTCTCATTACAAACTGGATTTGACTTCCAGAAGAAGAACATCCTTTGTTCCCACAGTGCTCCAGAATATCCTTCCATGAGGGCCTCCCAGTAGTTTAGTAGCTGGAGACTCTGTCCCACAGGTTGAAGACCAAATGAAGTAAACTACTTCAGAAAAAGAAGTTATGTACTCACCATAACATTCCAGCTGAGTAGTTCTACTTCATTTGTCTTCAAGTGTCCCTCCCTCCTTCCCCCGGACCTTGGCATTTGAACAGCCTATGGACTGCAGTTATAGGTCACAAGTATTTTTTCAGGTCGGGTTATCAGTATAAGGTTCAGCAAACTCGATCTGGGGGTAGGAAGGTAGTGGAGCTGTATTATAGGTAAGGGGAGGAGCTTGGAGCTCGGAGCAGATGCTAGTAAAGTTGCCAGCTCGGATCCGATACGGATCCAGTATCCCACTGGTTGAAGACAAATGAAGTAGAACTACTCAGATGGAACATTATGGTGAGTACATAACTTCTTTTTCATCTGCCATTTCTAACATTCCATTAGCACAGAAAAAAATAAACAGGAACATTTAGCCTAGTGCATTCTACAGGTTGTATACAGGCAGCTTTTTCAAAGAACATGAGAGCAGTCAAGTACCACGTCTAACAAAATGTATGTCCTCAACCTACAAAGTAGTAGTACAGAGGAATGAGTGAAAAGGTAATGTATTCTGTGAGTGAAAGGGCAATGGATTCTGTTTAGGCTGTGTGCTGACCTAAGTTCAGCAGCAACACCTGGAATGAATGAGTCACTAAACAAGCCCATTGTTTCATTTACACAGCAGTTATGAATACATATTAGATTAACAGATTCATACAATCAAACTTTACCATACCAAATTTGATTATAGTAGAGCAGCACTCACTATCCCTACAGGTATACACCATGTCTGATATTGTATGCCATAATGAACATAGCAATGTACATTTCAGATAAATTGTGCATTTCAGCACTTTCAATACATCTTAGAAAAAAACTGCATCATATTCAATTATATTATAGTGGTGTGTTGTGAGAATTTAGTAACATTGATCACAAGTTGTTGGCAGCAGTGTATTTTGGAATTTTCAGTTTCATGGTGCATATTCTTACTCAGAAAATATGTTTTTACACAGAGTATTACCTTGTTTCTGAGATATTTGTTGTAAATTAAGAATGTATGTCAAGGAAATGCAAGCATTTCAGTTTGTTAGGCAACTGTTGAGATTTCTATATGATGAAATGACAAGATTCTGAAACCTGTACGTGTCTGTTAGGTTTATCTTATTCCTTTTAAAGACTAACTGGGTAAGACTTCACCATACCTGTGTACTAATGAGGCCAACATATGAAAATTGTAGTCCTCTTCTGCATTATGTTGTGGTAAACTATCTATCTGCAGCAAAGGAATTTCTTTATAAATATTTTTGTGCTAGATTCCTGTTTGTTTAACTGGGCTTTTCAGATTCCTTGCAGTCAAGGAAGTCCCTGCACCATTTGTGCTTTCTGGAATTATATGATCTGATGTAGTCAATTTTCATTTTATCCATGACGTACGGGTTCGGTTCAGATTATCGGGACTGATTCGGCCATTACTACAGCTTGCACAGGCCAAACAACTCTCAAGCTTCACCCTACCAACAATCCTTCTCTCTCAGTTACCTCAGATCTTGTTTGCTGCTTTTCCAGAGAGATGTGTTCACAGTAGCTGTCGACTAAAGTAAATTTTTATGATAATTTTTCTTCACATTCCTCCTTTTTTCTGCTGTTATTGTCTTGTAATAACTGTATCTTTCACTAATTATTTCCTGTACCACTACCTTTCTACCCTTCAAGTTTAGTCATTCTCCCTTTTCTGTACACTTCTGTGTACCTTCTGCTATCATCAATAGCCCCCTTTTCATACACTTCTGTGTACCTTATACTATCATTGTTGGTAGTCCCTTTCACTCTTTCTCTTCTTTCCTTCGTATATAAAAGAAAAACTTTCTGTACACTTCTGTGTATCTTCTGCTCTCATCTTTGATAGCACCCTTTCTGTACACTTCTGTGTGCCTTTTACTATCATTGTTGAT
Source organism: Protopterus annectens (assembly GCF_019279795.1). Lineage (NCBI taxonomy): Eukaryota > Metazoa > Chordata > Ceratodontiformes > Protopteridae > Protopterus > Protopterus annectens. Next base: position 718,773,188 of record NC_056744.1, read on the forward strand.
AGTCCCTTTCACTCTTTCTTTCACCCCTTTAACTACTCCTCCTCCTCTGACCTCCTCCGAGGCATTATAGATCTGAAGTAGTTAACTTCATTTGATCAGCAACCTGTGGGGTATCGGATCCGATTCAGATCCGAGCCGGCAGCTTTCCTAGCAAAAGATCCGAGCTCTAAGCTCCTTCCCCTACCCATAATAGCCTGCTACCTCCCTCTAGTCCTCAGATCTCGTTTGCCATAGTATCACAGAATACTACAATAACAACTGAACATCCTAACCTGGTGTCATCTGCGAAGTGGAACACCATAATCCTATAATGACGAACTACAGGTCAGGGGGACGGAGGGAGGGTTGGTTGCTGACAAATGAAGTTACCTACTCAGATGGAACATTATAGTGAGTACATAACTTATTTATCTGAAGTAGTTAACTTCATTTGATCAGCAACCTGTGGGACAGAGTCCCCAGCTACCAACAACTTGGGAGGTCCTCATGGAAGGATATTCCGGAGCACTGCAGAGCCAAAAGATGCCCTTCCTGTGGATATTAGATCCAATTTATAATGTGTAATAAAAGTATGAGAGGAAGCCCAAGTAGCTGCTGAGCAAATGTCATCCAAAGAAACCCTCGACCAGAAGGCAGCAGAAGTAGCCACAGAACGGGTAGAGTGAGCTCGAACCCGCACGGGCTCAGGTCGACCAGGGCTTCTGTATGTGAGAAGGATGCACTGGGAAATCCATCTAGCTAAGGTTACCTTTGTCACTGGTTTACCCAGACAGGACTTAGCAAATGAAACAAAGAGTTGATCCGATTTTCGAAAGTCAGCTGTTCTGTGTAAGTAAAATCGCAACTGTCTATGTACATCCAGACAGTGAAGTCTATACTCTCCTTTGTTCTGATAATTTGAGAAGAAGACACGCAGATTGATGGATTGGTTGATGTTGGCTTCGGAAGCCACTTTAGGCAGAAAGGAGGGATTAGTCCTGAGGGAAACCCTGTCTTTATGAAAGATGATGTACGGAGGCTTGCTACAAAGAGCCTGAAGCTCCGATATCCTTCTAGCTGAGGTAATAGCAATCAGGAAGGCTGTTTTCCAAGATACATACTTCAAGTCAACAGAAGCTGCAGGCTCAAAGGGTGGGCCAGTCAGAGCCTGGAGAACTAGGATTAAATCCCATGGAGGAACTGCATCTTTAACAGGGGGTCTTAACAGAAAAGTTCCTTTCAGGAAGGTCTTGCAAATCTTAGAGGAAGCTAGGGGGCCAAAATTGTTTCCAACATGGAAGTGGGAAATAGCTGCCAATTGAACTTTAACAGTAGAAGAACTAGCCCCTTGATGAAAAATGTGAGATAGAAAGTCGAGGACTTCTGGAATAAGAGCCATAAAAGGATCCAGATTCCTTTGTTCCACCCAGAGAAACGCTTCCATTTACTCTTGTAGACTTTCCTGGTAGAAGGCTTATGAGAGGCCACCAGGATGGCCTTAACTGAGGATGAGATACAGGGAGTCCTAGCTATTAATGGAACTGGATCAACCAAGCCGAGAGCTTGTCCAGGTCAGGAGTTTTCAATCCCAAGGGATGAGAAATCAGATCCGGAATGGGATCTAAGATCCAGGGAGGATGCACTAGATGAGACCGTAGGCATGAGAACCAGGTTTGATGAGGCCAGAATGGGGCTATGAGGATAACTGTGCTCCCCAACAGATGAGCTTTCTGCAAGAATTTTGTCATCAACGGAAGTGGAGGATAAGCATAAAGAAGACCGGATGGTCAAGCGTGAACCAGAGCGTCTCTGGGGGCTTCCCCTGGTGGGGGAATTAGAGCAAAGAACTCGCTGCACTTTGCGTTCGAAGGCAACGCAAACAGATCGCAGCAAGGTTGGCCCCATCTGAGGAAGATCTTTTCCGTTACTAAGGGGTTCAGAGACCACTCGTAAGGTGAGAGGATAGTTCGACTCAGCCTGTCCGCTAGAATGTTTGACCGACCCGGTATGTGCATTGCTATGAGAAAGCGGTTGGTGGATATCGCCCATTCCCACACTCTCATGGCCTCTCGGCAAAGTGGGTAAGATCGGGTTCCCCCCTGCTTGTTAATGTACCAGACTACTGACATGTTGTCTGTTTGAATTGCAATAGTCCCTGGAGGAAGAAGGGAATGGAGAGCCTGCAACGCTAGAAACACCACCCTCATCTCCAGGACATTGATATGCAAAAAGGTCTCTGTGTGAGTCCACGTGCCTTGGACAGATCTGCCCATGCAATGACCCCCCCACCCGAGGAGAGACGCGGGACATGGAGAAGGGGCACCCATCCCAGAGGTCCTTGGACTGGAGCCACCAAAGTAGAGATTCCCTGCAAACCCTGCTGAGGGGAATAGGGGCAGACAGGGGGTGACGTAGGATGGACCATTGGACCTGTAAGAGCCATTGGAGAACTCTCATATTCAGATGTGCGATCGGTGACAGGTTGATGGCCGCTGCCATGGACCCCAGAGCCCTCAGGACTAATTCCGCTGGAGGGGCCGGTGATTGTAGAAGAGCCAAAACATGCAGGTTTAGACTTTGGACTGAATTGTGTCTATCCTGGCCCCATGAATGAACTGGCTCCCCACTTAAGCACCATGTTCAATAATAGCTTCACATCAGGCTTTGTGCCCACTGAATGGCGCACAGCAACAGTTATCCCACTCCACAAAGGGGGAGCTACCACTTATCCCAGGAACTATAGACCTATTAGCCTGATGAGCCTGGTCTGCAAAGCCATGGAACGTATCATCATGGAACTCGTAAACAAAGACATTGGTAACCTCCAAACTCTGGATCCCACCCAGTTCGGGTTTGTGAAAGGCAGATCATGCCTCCCGAACCTGATCGACTTCTTTGAGGCAGTCACCAAAGCCGTAGATGAGGGTAAAGTTGTTCACACAACCTATCTTGACCTCGCCAAGGCTTTTTACACCATCCCCCATTCTGGAATTATAGTTAAACTCAATAAACTAGGCATAAATCCCTACGTCACAAGATGGGTTGCCAACTGGCTCACTGACAGAACCCACACTGTAAAAGTTGCAGACTCCAAATCTGACCTCAAACCAGTGACAAGTGGAGTACCACAGGGTTCCATCCTGGGACTGCTCCTGTTTGGTATCTACTTCTCTGAAGTACAGGCTAACACAGAAGGCCTCTGGCTAATGAAGTTCACAGATGACTGCAAACTAGGAGCCATAGTCAAGTCCCCAAATGATGTGAACATCCTACAGAAGGGCCTCTCTGAGACAGATGCCTGGTGTCAGAGCCATGACCTTAAGCTCAATGCCAAAAAGTGCAGTGTCATCCCCTTTGGTAAAAACTCTGTACCCATGAACTACCACATAGGCAGCAATCTACTTAACACCGAATGCATGATAAGAGACCTTGGGACCCAGGTGGACAGTAGTCTCTCCTTTGATAGTCACATTGCCCAGTAGTCAGGAAGTCCTTCTATGTGGCACACCTCATCATAAAAGGGTTCTCGTCCAGGAAAAAAGAGGTTGTTACCCTCTACTCATCACTCATTAGACCCATTATAGAGTACAACGCCCCTTTTGGAATGTACCTCACAAGACATCTGCAGCAGCTGGAAAGGCCACAGAAGTACCTCACAAAGAGGATTACTGGACTCAAACAAATGCCCTACACTGACCGCCTCAAAAAACTCCAGCTTTACTCCGTAGCATATCGCCTACACAGAGGTGATCTCTGCCTAACATATAAAGCTTTGTCAAACCCAGAGCTGTTGAACATGCTACACCTAAAGAAATCCCAATCCCTCCGAGCTACATGCTCTAGGGACCTAAACCTTGTCACCACAATAAACAGGACATGCTGGAGGGATAGATTCCTATCCCAGAGACTTCCCATACTCTGGAACAGGTACCCATCTATGTCAAGCAAAGTTCTTCATTAGCACTCTTCAAGAAAAATCTTGATGAGTGGATGGGAAATAGGAAATACACACTTCTGTGTCTCTGCTCGTCAGTGGCACAGGAAAATAACTTTCTTGGGTGGCGTAAGCCAGGGAACCTTGTTGGCTAGGCTTGCATAGGCCCTTGGGCCGATAGCCTAGTACCTGCCTATGAACCTATGAAATCCAAGATCTGAGTAGGCTGAAGGGAGGATTTCTTGTGGTTGATCGAGATCCCTACATGGTGGGCTAGATGTAGGAAGTAGTCCCTGGCTGAACATAGTAGATGCTTGGTGGGGGCGGTTAGGAGCCAGTCGTCCAGGTAAGGGAAGACTTGTATTCCCTGAAGCCTCAGTTGGGCTGCTACAACTGCCATGACCTTGGTGAACACCGTGGGGGCTGTGGTGAGACCGAAGGGTAGGACCCTGAACTGATAATGGCTGGCTCCCAGCCAAAAGTGGAGAAACCTCCTGGATCGCCTGTCCATTAGAATGTGGTAGTACGCATCCTTGAGGTCTATGGAGCACATCCAGTCATTCTCCTGTAAAAGTGGGGGAATGTATTGAATGGTGACCATCCGGAACTTTTCTTTGGCGACTGACAGGTTCAGTGTGGACAGGTCGAGAATAGGCCGTAAGTCCCCCGTCTTTTTTGGCACCGAAAAGAACCTGGAGTAAAAGCCTGATCCGGATTGCCTGGGGGGGACATGCTGGATGGCTGTTTTTCTTAGTAACCAAGTAGCGATGGTAAGCAAGCTCAAACAAGGCCAAAACCAAAAAAATTGCCTGCCCTGGAAATCCAAATGAAGGGTAAAACCAAGATGTATAAAAGTACTCCTTTATTCAAAGCGAGTGCAAAGTGAATACAGTTGATATAGTCCCAAGCACAAAATAACGCCACAACAATGCGTACGTTTTTGACTCAATACATACAAGTCTTCTTCAGAAATCAAAACACAGATCTTTATTCATATAATGCCTTATATATCACCACCACCAGTTCAAAATAAGTTAATTAACCAATAAAATCCTCTCCAATATTAATTGACCTAATGAAACAATGAATTGTATTTGAAAATACATTCCTTAGTAAACCAACACAGTTCATGTATTTATTTAACTTATTTGTAGTAAATAACAAGGAGGAAAAATTACAATACAAGGAATTATTGTGGCAAATAATTTTGGACTCCACTAAATTTCCAGGACTTAATGACATGCTTTCTATTTCTTCAGTGTTGAAACTTAGAGCTGCTAAGCTTTGAAATTTTGTAAATTTTGCAAACTTACCACAAGAGGGAACCACTGGATAACATTTAATATATCTTTTTAGTATGAACTAAAGTACGTTTTAATTAAAGTATAAATGGTATTTAAAGTATATTTTATTGTATTTATTTATATATTTTAACATCAAAACATTTTTTCTCCCTTGTTATTATTATATTATTATATGAATAAAGATCTGTGTTTTGATTTCTGAAGAAGACTTGTATGTATTGAGTCGAAAACGTACGCATTGTTGTGGCGTTATTTTGTGCTTGGGACTATATCAACTGTATTCACTTTGCACTCGCTTTGAATAAAGGAGTACTTTTATACATCTTGGTTTTACCCTTCATTTGGATTTCCAGGGCAGGCAGTTTCTTTTTCTTAGTAGCTCATTTATTTCGAAGGCTGCTACCTCCCTCTGATTGGGTGGAACATCGGGGAGGCGCCCCGACCAGGGAGGAGAAGTTAGGAATGGAATTGAGTAACCTCTGGATATGATGCGGAGCACCCAGCGATCTGTCGTAATGGACTCCCAATGTGCTAGGTGCTCCGAGAAGCGCCCCCCCCCCCGACTGCTTCCAGAGAGGAGCAGTCAGGCAACCCCTCAGGGTTGCTGCGTGGGTCGATCGGAAAAAGGTTCCCTCGACCCGAAATTCTTCGGCCCCCTTCTGCCTCTGGGCCGGCATCCACCCTGTCCTCCTCTGCCTCTGAAGGATGAGGGATCCGGAGCGAAATTTGATTGTTGAGCTTTCCGGAACCACATCTTCTTCTGTCCTCTTTGGTTCCTGGAGAAGGACCTCTGAGGAGCTGAGAAGCGGATCCCGACGGCAGACAACGTCTTCCCGTCTTTCTCGCTCTGGAGTAGCGTATTGCAGACAGTTTTTCCGAAAAGCGTAGAACCGTCAAAGGGGGCGTTTGTGAAGGACGCCTTGAAGGGTTCCGCAAAGTCGCAAAGATGGAGCTAGGCTTGTCGTCATAAGACAATGCCTGTTCCGCTAGCTCTAGCTGCTCCCTCCGTGGCATGGGAGAGAAGCCGCATAGAGGTGTTTGTAATTGACTTAAGAGTGGCCATTCATGCCGAGAAAGTCCATTTGTCCTTGGCCGATAAGGACTATGGGGGTGAATAAGCGTACTCTTTGATTAGGTCCCGCTGGAGCCAAATTACGTGTGCCATATAGTTCAGTGACCTTACAGAGAAGGTCGCTGAAGCAAACATCCGCTTTCCAAGGCGTCCATCATCCGAGACTCCTTGTCTGGGGGATGTACCGAGGAACTCTCCTGTGCTAATTCCTTTTTAGTGGCAGCCGCCACCACCATGGCATCCACTGGGGCACCCTTGCTCCAAACTGTCTTGTCCGTGGGAGGGCTGAAGAATCTGTCCGGTCTCTTGGGTGTTGGCTCCACAGTGTCCGGCTCTTTCCATGCCCTGGTAGTTATGAGGTCCACCAGGGGATCGGCGGGAGGCGACACCCAAGAGGTAGATGAGCCTGCGTCAAACGCCTCCAGAAACACAGACTCATCCGAGGAAGGCTTTTGGGCTGACCACCCCCCTCTAATACCAGCATTTCCATAATGTCTCCAAAGGAGACGTCCTCGGGGGGTGACCTTGGGGAACTTTCCCCTTTCTCTAAGTCCGTGTCTTCTGTGAGGGACTCGGGTCAGTCCAACTGCCTCCTCTTGCACTTTCATTTGTGAGGGACCTCCTCGGGGGGGGGGGGCTGTCCGAAGAGGGCTCACCAACAATGTCCTGTTCTTCTACAGGAACCATCTGAGACGTAGGCGCAGGCTGTCCCTGGGGCTGGATGATGGAAGACAGGCCCGTCTGAGAGGGAATGGCGGGTGGATCCGTAGCAAGAATCTGGGGCCTCGAATCCCTCGAAAGGACCCTCTCCACGACGTCAAATGCCGAGGGTGAGCTGCTCTCCCTAGGATCCGAAAGCAGCCCCCTCGGATCCGACGTGTGGATCGGTGCCGGAGATGACCCGATCGGATCCGAAAAAGTAGTGTGCTTTAATCTCAACGGAGCCGAAGGCACACTAACTCCTCCGGATCCGACGCTCAGCTCACGGCCCCGAGAGCTCGGATCTGAAAAAGGATCCGGCAGACTCGAGGGTGCAGTCGGCGCCGAAGTAGGAAATACTGCCGGCGCCGACATTACCCCGGCTCTGAAGCTAGCTGGATCCGAAAGCTCCGAACCCCGATAGCGGGTCGGAGAAGGAGCAATGAGGGCGAAAAAGGGGCTCCCCCCCCCGGAGGGGGGGAGGCAAAAGCACTCCCATCTGCAGCTGGGCCTGAAGAAATCGACGCATCATGTCTGCGTCAGATAAACTTCTAGTCGACCTGGATGAGGCTGCCGAAGCCGGCCGGGAAGGCCGCCTAGACGACCTCGAAGGTGACCGGGTCTCCTCCTCCGGCTCTGGGGAAAAACATGGAGAACGAAGCCGGGAGGGGGAGGACCCGGAGACCTTAAGGGGAGAAGCAAGCTGCTTAGACAGCGGGACCAAGGGAGCTGACTCGGCCCGCCTCTTGTGGCTACAATGCCTATCTCTCTCTCGCTCCTTGTCCTTCCTGTCTTTCTTTCTGCCGTCCCTTTCCTCCTGGGCTGAAGAGGGAGTTTGGGTCCCAGCCAGGGGAGCGGGAGCAGTCAGTGGAGCAGCCGCAGCCACGGCTGGCGCCACTGAGTGGGAGGAGGACGAAGCCGAATCAGGGGGCAAAAGGCCTGCAAGGATTAGCTTCATCTTCCTATCCCTCAAAGCCTTGGGGTTGAAGTCTGCACAAATAGTGCAGCCCGATGAAAGATGGTCCACACCCAGGCAATGGAGAGAGCCTTGTCTACTGCAGCCACTCAGTCGGCCCCTTCCTCCTCAGAGCAAATACCTTCCTCATGCTCAGTTATTTGACCTCTGTCTTCACTGGGGCAGTCAGTGCCAAATCAGGAGGAACCTCAGACAGAGATTCTGGCATCTTCTGATACCTCACCAGACTATTCCCCCTGAGGAGGTTCCTCAGAAGAAGAAGAGCAAGAGGAAGCTCTTAGATTCCCAAAGGCACCAGACACTATTGAACCCATCCCGAAGAGACTGCACAAACTTTTATCTGGCCCTGAGGATAAACAATTCTGGGCCAAAGGATTAGCGGTAGATGTCATGGTCATAGCAGCCGCCACCAAAAAGGAACTCGCTGAGGATAGTTCATGTGTCCATCCACCCAACAGAGAGTCATGGGCGATGGATAGATTTGGGAAGTGGGTTTACACTTCATCGACCTTTACTTTAAGGTCTTTGAATTTCCTGGCACATTTTGCTAGACTTCGGATGGATCTGATCAAGGAGCTATCAGATACCCTGGCAGGAGCTGTTACTGAGGGAATCCAAGAAAAAGTTGCTTCCCAGTTGGCCACTCTGGAGTCTGTGTCAAACTTGTCCATGAGGCTCGTTGTGTATGCAGCCGAAGGGACCACCAGAGTGGTGGGTTCAGGTGTAGCCATAAGGAGACACACCTGGCTGCATCTATGTGATTTTGTGGAACCATTTAAGTCTCCATTTGTCAATGCACCCTGTGATGGATCGTCTCTGTTTGGTCCAAAAGTTAAAGAAACATTATTCAGGTGTGAGAAGGACAGTAAGACCCTTTCTGTTGTGGGCATACATTTTTTGACTCCTTAAAGATCCTTTTCCAGGAATCAGAAGAGTGGTAGAAAGATGTGGTTCAAAAAATCCCAAGGGCCTTTCCAGGACACATGTGGAGTCAGTTCCCCCAGGGGCAGAGGGGGGAGCTACAATGGAAGACACCGTCCATGCGGTAGAGGTGGCCTGCAGAGCACAGGCTTCAGGGACTTGTTTCCAGGGAAAGCCCTTTCAGTGTTCCTGAAAGGAAGCCCGATTGTCTTCATCTGGAGTCAGTTGAGGGATGCTTATCCTTGCACCAAAACGCCTGGCTAAATATAACAAAAGATTCTTGGGTGCAATGGATTATTTTCAGAGGTTATACCATACCCTTTTCTCTTCATCCTCGAGTATCCAAAAAAATCCCAGATGTTCCACCCAATCAGAGGGAATTAGCAGTTATATAAATTCAAAAACTGCTAGAGAAAAGAATCATCCAAGAAGTCCCACTAGACCAGAGAGGATCTGAAATTTACTCAAGATTCTCTTTAGTGCCAAAAAAAGATGGAACTGGAGACCAATTTTGAATCTCGGTGTGTTGAACAAATCAGTTCAAGAAACAAAATTCCTGATGGTCACAATACAGTCCATTCTTCTTTTTAAAGGATGAATGGATGTGCGTGATAGATCTTGATGATGCGTATTATCTCATAAAAATGGACAGACACGCCAGAAAGTTCCTCTGCTTCCATTAGGGTGCAAGTCATTGCAAATTCCGGAGGCTGCCCTTTGGTCTCACCACAGCCCCCAGAGTGTTCACCAAATGCATGCCAGTAGTAGCAGCTCTCTTGAGACTGCAAGGATTCTGGCTGTTTTTATACTTGGATGACTGGCTCATTACTGCTTTGACCAGGCATTGACTGATAGAAGCAAGAGATTATGCTCTCCAGATCTGTGCATACTTAGGAATAAGTATAAATTATAAAAATTCCCAATTGACTCCAACTCAGAGTTTAGAGTTTATAGGAGCTCTGCTAAATACGACAACAACTGTAGCATCCCTTCCACCTGTGAGACTTCAGAAAATAAGAACACAGGCTCAAAAAATTGTTTATAGCAAGAGAGTACCTGCTCGTCTAATTTTACAGGCTATAAATTCCATGGCAGCAGAGATAACTCTAGCTCCCCTAGCAATATATCACATGAGAATTCTACAATGGCTTCTGGCATCTCAATGGTCTATGCTATACCAACCCATGCTGGATCAGGTTTTGATCACCAGTCATTGCAGAAAAGATTTAGCTTGTTGGATGCATTCCAAAGAATTTCTCCTGGGCCTCCCCTTCGTCCTTCCAGAACCCAAGCCCATAGTGACAACAGAGGCCTTCCAGATGGGGTTGGGGGCATTTTCTGGGCAGGACTATCCAAGGCAGTTGGTCCCTTACAGGGGCCAACTTGCATAGCAGTGTTCTGGAGCTAAGACCAGTGCTTTTAGCATTGCAAGCCTTTCAAGCTGCTCTTCCTGTAGGAATAATTGATATTCAAACAGACAATGTCAGTAGTTTGGTACATCAACAAGTAGGGAGGAACCAAATCTTACCCCTTTATCGAAAAGCTCTCAGAGTATGACAGTGTGCAATCTCTTCCATCTGCTTTCTGATAGCAGTGCACATTCTTGGGAGTTCCAGTGTGATAGCAGACAAACTGAGCAGATGTATTCTCCTGCCTCTTGAATGGTCTTGTAATCCAAAAGTGACGGAAAGGATTTTCTGTCAATGGAGCCAGCCTTGCTGCGACCTGTTTGTCTCTCCCCTAAACAACAAGTGCAGCAACTATTTTGCCCTGATCCCTCCTCCGGGGTAGTCACCAAGAGATGCTGTTCTCCACACTTGGCCCCACAGACTCGTATATGACTTTTGTCCGATACAGCTAATCCCAAAATTCTTACAGAAAGCACTCAAGCTGATGAGCATAGTAGTCCTCATTGCACCTTACTGGCCTTGACACATATGGTTCCCCTTTCTTTGGCCTTATCTGATTCAACCACCTTGGACTTTGGACCCACTCCAGACCTTCTACTCCATCCAGAGGGATTAGTTCATCCAAACATTTAGAAACTTATGCTGATAGCATGGTTCCTTCAGTTCCATTGATTGCCAGGCAAGTTATCTTTTCTTCCCTAGCATGTAGGATTCTCCTGGATTCTTATAAGCCTTCTGCCTGTAAACTCTATACTAGTAAATGGAAGAGATTTACCTTTTGGGCTCGGGAAAGGAATACTGACCCCTTTTCAGCATATGTTGATAATATTTTAGATTTCATAGCTTCTCTTTTCAATGCAGAAGCTTCCCCATTTACCATTAAAATTCAGCTAGCAGCAATTTCAAATTTACATAATCATTTGGAAGAATGCCCCTTGGCTTCTCATAAACTTTGCAAATCTTTTTTAAAAGGGACATTTTTGTTGATACCTCCTTTTAAGGATCCTACTCCACCTTGGGATCTAAATCTAGTGTTACAGACCATTGTACATTCCCCTTTCAAGTCATCTGTACACTGTGATCTAAAGTATTTGTCATGGAAAACTTTATTTTTGGTGGCAGTAACCTCTGCCAGAAGGATTTCAGAAATTCAAGTCTTATCATCTATCCCACCTTATCTGATTTTTCACAAAGACAGAGTTTCCTTACAGACAAATCCCTCTTTTCTAAGTAAGGCAGTATCAGAGTCTAATATCAATCAGACTATTCATTTATCAGTATTCTTTCCTAGTTTGACAAACAAAGGTGAATACTGTTTGCATTTCTTGGATGTTCACAGACAATTGCATTTTTGTGTACACAGAATGGAAGACATAAGAAAATCTGACTGAATTTTTGTATCCTTTTCAAGTGCAACTTCTAGTAAACCGGTCAGCAAGGTGACCTTGGCCAGATGGCTCAAGGATTGTATATCTATGACAACAATAAAATTAATTTGCCTAGGCCTGTTAAGGCATATTCTACAAGGTCTGTAGCCACGTCAGCAGTTTTCCCGTCTAGAACTTCAATGGATGATATATGTGCAGCAGCAACTTGGGCTTCTCCCCATACCATTATTACTCATTACAAATTGGATTTGGTCTCTGGGGGGAGGAGCATTCTTTGGTTCAGTGATGCTCAGGAATGTCCTTCCGTGAGTCCTCCCAAGGTCTGTCATAGCTGGGGACTCTGACCCATATGTCAAGGATAAAATGAAAATTGACAACATCACATAAAGAAGTTATGTACATGCCACAATGTTCCAACTGTGTTGTCCATTTTCATTTATCCTTTACTGCCTTCCCTCCATTCCCCAGCCTTTGAAGACCCTTTGGTGGAATGGATAATGTACATATAATTTTTTCTGATCATTAAGACATGGCAGATATGGCTTCCATTGAGACCTCCTTATCTATGACCTTTATATCTAATCTGCAGACTCGATCTGTGGTAATTGAGAAAGAAAGATTGTGGGTAGTGGTGAAGCTTGAGAGTTTTTTGGCCAGTGCGAGCTATAGTAACGGCCAAGTCGGTCCCGATAATTGGAATTGAACCCATATGTCAAGGATAAATGGAAATGGACAACACAAATGCAACAATATGGTAAGTACATAACTTCTTTTTTACCCATCTATATATCTATTTATCTATATTTGTATCTATCTATCTATCTATCTGTATATGTAGGTTGCCCAACAGAGATCTAATTTTACTTTCATTGACCTCTGTGTCGACCCACTTTATTCGAAATTTATAAATGGTCAACAGATGTGTGAGGCTGACAGTTCTCAGGGTTGGGGGATATGCCCTTTGCCTGGGGAATGTGCAGTCTCGCAGTTAGTATATATAATTCGCATGGGGTTTGGTGACAGTATTGGGAGGCTTGCCCCCATGCAAAAAACAATTTATTTTGAATAGCATGTTCTGAGGATTAGCTGTATCAGCATGTCATTGTGTTTTTATCAATGTAAGGGTGTCAGCGTTAAGCATGTCAGCATTTCCCTGTATTAACTATTAATAGTCAATCCATTTTTATATATATATATATATATATATATATATATATATACATATATATATATATATATATATATATATATATACACATATACATATATATATATATATATATATATATATATGTGTGTGTGTGTGTGTATGTAAGTGTGTATCTATATATCTAATCTTTTTCTCTATATACGATTCTCTCTCTCTCTCTCTCTCTATATATATATATATATATATATATGGATTCACTTTATAATCTCAAAATACTGAAACATCGAATTTCAGTATTTCGAGACCATGAGACCGAATCCACAAAATTTAAAAACACAAACAAACCGCACACACCACACCACACATACACCAAAACACCCACATCACAATTTAAAACATAAAACTACACACATACACAACTCATACTCCCCCCCACACCCCCTACTTATATATATACTAACTCCGAGATCGCACATATAAGAAACAAAAGCAAACTCACACACGCACATTCTCCATTCCCTCACACACACATCAAACTTATCAGCACACTAACATACACTCTACCTCCCACTCAAATCCCTTACAAAACACTCCCTTACCTGACATAACACCTAAATCCACACACGGCACCGTGCACCATCAACACACAAACCTGGGAACAACGTAGCGTAAGTCCATAACCACGAATTCGAGATATTTGAATTCGCAATTATAAGCTTTCGCTATTTTCAACATTCGGCTTTATAGTCTCGAGATACTGAAATTCAACATTTCAGTATTTCGAGATTATAAAGTGTTCCCATACACACACACACACAGACACACACACACACATATATAGATATATATATATATATATATATATATATATATATATATATATATATATATATATGCATATATAGGGATCTACGTCATAATATTGAAGTTTTATAACGCTGAATTTCATAACATTGAGGCCAGAACATCTAAATCCCAAAACATTGAAAACCTAAAAGATTGAAAACTCAAAACATTGAAAGTGTGCTTCATAACATTGAAAACTACAATGCATATGTAAAAAACATCCTGTCCACCTATAACAACACCTAACTAACAAACACACTTTCTACTACGTTTCAGTCACCATACACTGAGGTTAGAAATTAAATTTTTTCCACTGTAGTATGATCTTGGAGTTAGTATATTTAATTTACGGGCGGCATGGAGGGTGCGGGAGGGCTTGTCCCCTGTAGAAATGTAGTAGAAAGTGTGTTTGTTAGTTAGGTGTTGTTGTAGGTGGAGGTGATATTATTTACTTGTGCAATGTAGTTTTCAATGTTATGAAGCACACTTTCAATGTTCTGAGTTTTCAGTGTTTTGGGTTTTCAGTGTTTTGAATTTTTGATGTTCTGGTCTCACTGTTATGAAATTCGACGTTATGAAATTTCAGTGTTATGAAGTAGATCTATAAATATATATATATATATATATATATATATATATATATATATATATATATATAGATTAATAGATATATTAGAACTCCAAGATTGCCATATCTTGGAGAGAAGGGAATATTTCAAAAAAATGTCCATTTTGGATTTAGTATATGCAAGTCTGTTTTTTTTCGGCATTGAGTCTCAGTATTACATGAATCATTAAAGTGCATCACAACATTTTATATGGTTACCTGTAAAATTATATTCTGTTAAATGTTGCTGTTTTTCCTTTAATTGGCATAACATCATTTTTTGTATTAAACAAGAAAACTTTTCACCTGGGCTTTGCCTCAAATTAGTCGGTTGTGATTAGTGCACTTCCATGATAAACAAATTTAAATAAAGTAAAATTGTTTCATCTACATAGGCAGCACACTATTACAACACTTAATTAATAACACATTGATCCAATGCTAAAGCATTGCATGAGGAAGCAGGTGAAATAAAGATGAATGCTACTTTAAAAATAAGCAGTTTTCTACTTCAAATTAAATTTAAGAAAATCTATTAAATAAACTTTGTATTTACTCCACTATGCTTAAAAATCTAAAGGGAGTAGGCATGTTAAACAGAAGCATCTTCCTACCATGATATGCATTTGTGGTTACCCAGTTATGTCGAATGTCAGTGTTAGTAATGTCAGGATACACCAGCATTTCAATAAAAATTTTATCTTGTAACTTAGCTAAACAAGGCAGGAAAGCAAGAATGATATTAATAGTTCACTCATCACGAATACACTGTTATCTGGCACAAGACTCAAGGCATTGTGGGATACAGTACTTCATACAATGACAATACTGCACATTTGTCTTAAAGTAGCAATGAGAGCAACCCATACTATACATATCTATATCTGAAGAAATTATGTATGCATTTGATGATTTGAAATAATCCTAATGGTGCATTTATTTAATATTTTTGAATGCTGTTGACTATCCACTACCCTAACAATTTTTACAAATGCTGTTTTGTGATTATTCATAAAATAGTAACACTTGGGGGGGGGGGCTCTGCATTAGCAAAACCAGGGCCGGCCTTAGCTCAACTAGTGCCCTAGGCGAAGTAGTACTCCGGTGCCCCTTAAGCCCCACCCATACCATGCTCATGAAACACCCCTATAAGCCACACCCACAGGTCGGTCACTCCCCAGGAAAGCCACTCCAGCCATTTCCTTCATTTAAATGCATATGAAGAAAAGATACCTTGTGATGCAGTTAAACTGAAAGTGAAGGACAGTGGAATTTTCCTTTAATAAACCTGCTTTATCAGTTGCCCCATCACATATATTTTAGTATAAAAGTCACGTCCTCAGAAAATTGAAGCTCACATGCCTTATTTCAAAGAGTTGCTTAAGTTTATTTTAATTTACTTTGGGGTAGGCGAGTGAACCTTACAGCTCAGTGAAAGTAGAATAGCAACCTCCCTCCTCCATGTGTAGAGTAGCTTAAGCTTGAATAGCACAAACACAGATAGACATTTGCTAAACAATACAGTCTCACAATGAAAACAGACTTGGCATGAGCAATAAACTTCTCTGCCATTGAAACAGCATGAAAATCCACATTCATAAAAAATGCATCTGGCCAGTGGAGGCTTAAGTTTACCTTTGGGCTATTTTCAAAACGGCCTCCTTGCACACATTTTTAGAACCATGCATACATGTATGTGTTCTTTGATTCACCTTCCTGATTGTATTAAATTACATTCCTTGTATAATAAAGCACCCCCTTGTTAGTGTGTTTTTTAAATTTGTAGTTTTGAACATTTTTCCAGTAAGCAATAAAACAAAATGCATGACCCAGTAATGACAAACCTGCCCATTTCAAAACATTTTAACCATAAAAAGGGGATGGGAGTGTGGCCTCATGGTTATGGTGTTTGCCTTACAAACACAAGGTGCAGGGTTTTGAGCCTTACAAGGGATAATTGGCTAGGCTTAAAATGGCTCACAAGGGCAGTTAGCTTAGTACTAATCTATGAACCTATAAAAGGCCACTCAAAGTTATGTCCTTACAATCCACAAGTCAATAAGCACAATCTCTGCAGAAATAAAAAGTTCATCCAAATAATTCTACATTAAAGAGATTTTTTTTTAATGATGAACAGTCTGTTACTGGCAAACAATTTTACATTTCAGTGTTTCATCTACCAATTCACTGCCTGCTGCCCTTGAAGAATTACTTTCCTATGTTACACAAAAAAATGGTAAGCTGATAAAATTGTAATAGGGAATAACTGAGAAAGTGACAAGTTCATAGTTACTAGGCATCTTATACAAAAGAGGACACTCTCAGGAATGCAAAACCCCCCTTACAATGCACTAAATCAACAAGCAGTGCATTACATACATGCCTCCATACCTCTCAATCTCTTAGTACACGAACGCTGGAAAAAGCCTGAAACAGTGTGGGGGGGGGGTGGCAAAAGAGGGACAGATTATAAATATTGCTCTTGTAGACTTAGAAAGTCGCAAGGTAGCTGAAATCATCCAGTATTAGGGTGAGACAGTTTTGTGAAGAAATAAGATGGCAGATAGGATTGGGTCTTTCATGGCTTAAAAAGGTGAGACACAGGTCAAGTCAGTGCAGCTGGTAGACTGTTGAGTATAAGGAATGTCATGCTCATCAAACCAGATAGTTGAAGGATTTAAAGCCTTTCACTTTCTTGGATAGAAATCTTTGGAGTCTTTCCAGATGAGCAGTATGCTTGCTTTTGTACAATTCAAATGGATAATTATATTTGATGATGGGTCTGATAAGGAAAGACTACAGTGGTAGGGTGATGCCGTTGGATCTTGACTATATTCTCTTGGAAAGGAACTTGGTCAGACAGAGGGATTTCCTGACTGTGGTAGAAACATGATGGCTGAATAAGAGAGAGTTGTCCACATAAATAGCCAGGTTTCTTGTGAATTCATCTGTCTGAAGAGAAGTATCATTTATGAGGTGGGGGCAGCTTGGGGCAACTTGGACTTTCTCTATTTGTTTGTCAGTCATCATCCTTGCTTGCATAACTCCTGATGCTCATGATCAGATGAGTTTTAAAAGTTCTAACAGGAAATAAGCAGGCTTGCATTAGGTCAAGCTAACCTAGAACATAGGAAATGTTGCATTGTAGACCTGTATGGGCATTTCAAGATCACTTGTGTCATGCTTTGTTCTAGGAGATGATACTGGATTAAGGATAAAGTAATTGCAGGCAGCATTTCCTAAATGTCTGATCTGGTAAGTTGAGCAATGGATGTGCCAACCAGGTGGAGCCACAAATTAGAGTAATCAGATAGAGGTCAAATTAGGATACAGGTTCCACAACCAGGTTCAGTGCAACCAAACCACACTGGAACACCAAGTCCAAGGAATGTCCTTTTACATGAGCGACACAAGCAAGTATCTGAATCAAGCCAAGCCCTCCATCTTATGACGGAACTTTGTGGCGAGCTGGTGGTTTCCATCACTGATCCAAAATTTAAAGCTGTCCAAAACTAACCATTTATGCTACTTGAAAGAAGTCTGATAAGGAAACTGGTGAAGTTTTGTGAGGTAAATCCATATAACTCAGAGAACAATAGACCATGTATTAACCTGCAGTTTATTTCTGCCCTACATATACACTCAATGAACTGGTGACCTCATTTGTTATCTACATCATTTCAAATCCAGTTCAAAAACTGCCGACATAACCATTGTTTATATATATATATATATTTTTTGTCTTTGGTCTTGGACAGCAGAGAAACCCAAAGGGATAGTAGTTGCTAGGTTAGTCTATTAGTTATCAAGTCACTTATCTATTATGATGTAAGGCTAACCCTGCATCCCCAATCCGTCAAAAACCACAGCTGAATGCTGCATGCTGACCTGGCATTCATCAACAGAGTTCAAGGTTACCTTCCTGACTCATGTAACTAAGGCTACTGCTGCTGCAGTTGTGGTCATTTGAGCATCTACAGTACTGTTTATGGTTAACATGTACACCTGTACTGTTTGGTGGCAATGGGTTCAGCAATTATTACAGTCGGTTAAAAAAAATCCTGATTTAATTCGGACTTATCCACACACTGTGCTAAACCTTTCTAAACTCTGGTGGTAATTCGTGATGTTGTTAGAAGACGTGCTGAATGCTGATTACGCATTGGTTTTGTACTCAGAGACTGGAATGCAGCAACTCTTCCTCGTATATGTTTTTATTTTCAAGAAGCGTGTCCCTGCATCTTAACTGGCTGCATGGTAACCCACTGCACAGACAATAATAGCATAGTGTTTGCGAGCAGTAGTTACGAGTGTTGACTTATGACTCGTCACACAGAAGAACTCCGGTCCGTAAATTGCGCCCTGCTTAAGTGGGGGAGGGTGCAACTGTTGCTAGCCTCTCGGCGGTGAAATAAAAAAAAAATGTTGTTTTTCGACTTTTCCCGATTAGTGGTCATCACACAGCAGAACTCCGGTCCATAAATTGTGCCCTTTTGAGGCCGGGGAGGGCACAATTGCTAGCCTCTATGGACGGCGGTGAAATTTTTAAAAAAATAAATGTTGTAGTTGTCTCTAAGGCTTTTCCCGGTTAGGGAGTCGTCACAACAGAACTCCGGTCCGAATTGTGCCCTTTTGAGGCCGGCCTGTACGGCGCCCTAGGCGGTCGCCTAGTTCGCCTATGCCTAAGGCCGCCCGTGAGCAAAACATTTCTCAACCAAGAAAATGTCAAAAGAACCTTTTATCTGTCCATGTTACTTGGTTGCAGTTATTATAATGAATTAATTTTTTGATTTCTCTTCTGATAAATATTGCTCAAACAGTAGCAGAACTGGAACCTGTGGATGGAAATGGTTAGACAGACAACTATGATGAATAGACAGACAACTATGATGAATAGAAAGTACAGCTGTGTAAGTAAACTTACCATAACAGCAAATGATTGAATAGTCACTACTGCAGTAGCCTTGGCTGTATGAGTTATAGCCTGCAAGGAAATAACAGCTGGCCGGCTTGCAAAGCTTCAGGGGGCCTTCCATGCACCCAAACCATCAGTCAGCTTGAACTGAGCTGACTAAAAAGACCATTTTGGGTGCCAAGCCCTTCAGAGCTTTCATGTCATTTGAGAGAGAGGGAGAGAGACTGAGCTTTCAAAGGACAATGGCAGGAACTACAAAAAAACAAGTGTTCATGCCCTGGCATAAACAATGCACCAAAAAACAGGGGGTATGGCGGGAAGGAGCAGCTACTGTGTCGGTGATCGTTCAAACATCCACTGTTATGATAAGTTTACTTACACAGCTGTCCTGTGTTCGTCATATTGATCACTGCTGCAGCAACCTTAGCTGTATAAGTAGATTACCATAGCTAACTACATTTGGGAGGTGAAAGGAGAGGAGTTCAGGAGCTCCTGGAGAATAGTCCTAGCAAAGCCTGATCTAGACCTAGAGAAGGAATCAAGCTTATAGTGCTTTGTAAAAGTATGTACAGAGAACTAAATTGCTGCTTGTAGAATATTTCAAGAATCCAACTCTTTCCAAAAAGCCATAGGTAAAGTCAAAGCCCTTACCTTTCCTGGAATAGTTTTGGTGTGGTGATTATAACAAAAAGTAATAGCCATAGACAACTATTTGTAAATAGTCTGCTTTGACACAAGTTGTCCCTTCTTACCTTCAGAAGGAATGAACAATTGATCCAAAGATCTGAAAGATTTTGTTCTGTCAGGATTGTACCTGAATTACCTGTGTATATCCATGGTATGGAGTATCTTTTTGTCCTCATTTTTAGGTTCAGAAAAGAAAACAGAGATGTATGGTTTGGCTTAAAGTAAACTCAGGTACCACTTTAGGCATAAAAGAAGGATTAGTTCTCAAATATACCCTGTCCTTGAGTAAAATTATTATTTATTTATTTCGTTGACGTTTAAATGTTTTTGAAGGAAGATTACTTGACTTACGAAATTGTAATACAAACAGGGTGTAGTAAATTATATATATTATTCTGATCTATTTACCTTGTTGATGTTCAACTGTTTTTAACATAAGATACATTTGCTAAGTGTTTTGTAGCGTTTATTTGATGCTACGAAACTGTAACATTAAGAATGTATCTTTTTAAAGTTTGCAAAGCTGGGGAGGGGCTTGCAAGTGTTTCACTACGCTGGCAACCTTTTAATTTATGTTTAGCAATCATGTGACAAGGTGGAGGGGAATTTAAACCCCTGTTTCCTGTACAGGCGTTTTTCTGAGGAAGTTGATTTATTGAATTCAACGAAAAGCTTTTTTATGTGCTTAATTTTACGTTACATAATATCAAACGCATTTTGGACTCATTCGACTTGTGTATGGTGTTGGTGTACTACCGGTTGGCTTGCCTGGCAGATTCCATGTGTGTAAGCTTATGGAAAATGAGATAGGGTTGACTCACCATAAGAACTTGCAACTCAGATATCCTTCTTGCAGAGGTCATAGCAATCAGTAAAAGAAATTTTCCATGTTAAGAACCAAAAGTCAGCCAGATTAGTTGATTCAAATGGAGCAATTGTTAACTTCTCTAGCACAAAATTAAGATCCTGAGGAAGGGCCATTGGTTTCTTTGGAGGCCTGTTATGCAAAACCCCTTTAAAAAAAATTTGACATGAGAATGCATTGAAAGAGAAGTATCCATGGACAGACATGCTGAAATGGCCAATAAATAAATCTTGATGGAGGAGTAAGAAAAGCTATACGATAGTAACTTACACAAGTGTTGTAAAAGCAAAGAACAACTAGCCCTGAATGAGTGCTGGTTATATTGTTGACACCAACTAGAAAACATTTTCCATTTGCTAATATATGATTTTCTAGTAGCAGGCTTTCTTGCCTCCATTAGTACCTGCTGTATGTCCTCAGTAAACAGGTGCCTCAAGAGAATTAGGACTCTATCAACCAGGCAGTCAGTTGAAGTTGTTTGGGATCAGGGTGTATCAAACACCTCAGAGCTTATGTGAGTAGATCCACTCTGTGAGGAAACTTGTGGTAATTGTCCCTGGCTATTTCCAAAAGAAGGAGGAACCACTGTTGCCTAGGCCAGAATGGAGGCACCACAATAATCTTGGGGGATTCCTTCTGAATCTTCAGCAGTACCCTGCACATCAGTGGAAAGGGTGAAAAAGCTTACAGGAATATAAAAGGCATCTGTCTTCCAGGCCATCTTGCATGGAGCCCTGGAGCAGAATCTTGTTAGCTGATTGTTCAGAGAGGAGGCAAATAGGTTTACTTGAGGAACTCCACAACAGATGTATCAAATCTTGGAAGACCTCCTGATCTAGTTTCCATTTGTGAGGGTATGCCCTTGCCCTGCTTAACTTGTCTGCCACACACTTTAGTCTGATTGAATGTAGGAGCACTATAGAGGAATAATGTGCTGTGAAGCTATTTAACAAGCTAACATGGCTAGCCTGCACAGGAGGTGCAGCCTAGTTCCCCTTGCATGTTGATGTACCGCATGACAGTGGTATCATCTGTAACAACTTGACAACAGGGTCCAGGGATGATTCAGAGAGATGAGTGCCTTGATCAGGACAAGCATCTCTATAATATCTATATGCGTGTGTCTGGCCATGCCGTCCCACACACTTTGCACTTTTATCCCTCCTAGAACTGCTCCACAAGGAAAGTTAGAGGCATCTGTGGTGACTGACTGCTTTGGTACAGGGAGGGAGAAGGGGAGACTTGGATTTAAGAAGATTTGCTGTTTCTACCAAGTGATATCTC
This sequence comes from Protopterus annectens, assembly GCF_019279795.1. Taxonomy (NCBI): domain Eukaryota; kingdom Metazoa; phylum Chordata; order Ceratodontiformes; family Protopteridae; genus Protopterus; species Protopterus annectens. The sequence goes on from NC_056744.1 coordinate 718,795,224, forward strand.
TTCTGACAAACCCCAGCAGTAGGATTTGAAAAGACAAAGGATGTTGGAGCTTGGACCCAAGAGACTTCAGATACCAATGTACCTTTCTCATGTGGAGTCTTGCCAGAGTATCATGAGAGTCACCAGAGAAATAGATCTAGATATAAATCTGTTTTTTTTTTTTTCGTGTTGAAGAAATGTTGTTTGAACTGAGGTGTCTAGCTAACACCCCATGAATACAATCCTCTGTGAAGGAGTCAAGAAATATTTTTGAGTGTCCTGTTTGAATTCCAGCTTATGTAAAAGATTTTTCACTCAAGTGTGAGATTCCTCACTCTTTGAAAAAGGCTCTGCAGTGATAAGCATGTTGTCTAAATATGGAAAAATGTGGATGCCCTGTAGCCTAAAATGAGCTATAACTGGAGGCAGACACTATACGAACACTGTTGGTGCAGTGGATAGTCCAAAAGGTAAGGTAGAGAACTGATAATATGATCCAAACAGACAAAACCTTAAGAAACACTTGAAGTCTGGATGAATAGGATGTTTTGATAAGCGTCTTTTAAATCTAGTGTTACCAGGAAACTTGAATGAGGAAGAAATGTTAACAGGTTGTAAAATGACATCTTTTTGAACTTGGTCACTATTACAAACAGGTTTAGAAAAGAAAGCTCCAAAACTGGTCTACAATTATTTTGTTTCTTTGGCACTAAAAACATCCATGTATAGAAAACTTTCCCTACCTGGGAAGGAAGAACTGGTTCTGTCAATCCCTGGGACAGCATGTGATGAAGAACAGGTGGAAATAAAAGAGTCTGATCCGGTAGGCAGAGATTACCCCCTGGAAAGTAGGAATTTCCTTGACTGCCATCTGTAACCTTGATGAATGGCCTTCAAAATCCATTTCTGTGAAACTGTGTGTTGCCAAAGAGAAACATGGATTTTCAGCCATTCTGGAAGAGAAATGGGGCTTGCGGGTCCCTTAAATAGTTACTCTGACTTGGATATCCTTCGTTTTTGGGAAGTTCCGGAATGCTTTTTGGGACCCCCTTAACATTTCGTCTTAAATGTCTGTTTACCAGCATTTTGTTGAGACTGTTTGCTTTGTTTTTGCCAAAATTGGATGAGGGGAATCCCTTAGGAAATCTGGAAGAGGAGGGCTGAAAAATGAGATTCCCTTTACCATCATCCCTACAGCAGAGGGTCCAAAAACTAAATCTCTATCCAAAGGAGAATTTAAAATTTATTTTTTACATCATCTAGGAAGTTCTGAAAGTGCAGCCAGGCAAAGCTCCTCAAAACAGTGCCATTAGCCATAACCTTGGAAGAATATCTAGTGAGTCATACACAGACTGTAAACAATGAGCAGTGACAGAAGAAAATAAACTATTTAAAGTAGATGTATCCTCACAAAAAGAAACTGCAAGCAAAACATTCCTCATACTTTCATAGAATAAACTTTAACATATGCATCTGACTGTTTAAAATTCTGAAAATCAAAGTTGCAGAAACATATACTTTTTTTCGGATTCACTTTATAAGCTCGAAATTCTGAAATCTCGAATTTCAGAATCTCAAGCATATAAAGTGGAAAATCCATAAACCGGAAACCACGAAACTGCGAAAGCCTAAATCCCGAAACCACAAACCACGAACTTCAAACTCCCAACACTTTCAAACTCCAATTCAACACACACGCACACAACTAAACAAGCACACACATTTACCCTTATGGCATGTAGGGGGCAAGCCCCCCTGCACCCCCACAACACCCCTACTTAAATATTCTAACTACAAGGTCACACTGCATACACACACACACACACACACACACACGAAACACCACCACGCAAACTACATTCTTCTCGCACACACACATCACAGTAACAACACACACTAAAGCCCCTACCCAACACCCTTAAATATAAACACTTACCTGAAGCTAATTCTAAATCTCCAGTATTTGAGATTTTGAATTTCGTGCTTCTGGGATTGCAATCTTTTAATCCTTCCACTTTATGAACTTGAGATTCTGAAATTCGACATTTCAGTATTTCGAGCGTATAAAGTGCTCCCACGTTTTTCACATAGTTAGCAATAATCTTCACATCCTTATCAGAAAGACAAGTATTGGAATTAACTAAATGTTTAGCAGCAGTGGGATTAACTAAAGCTGTAGCTGCTGGGTCAGGTTTTGGAAGAGTATAAAGAAACTTAAAGGACTGAGGAACTTTATATATCCTGTCTGCCTTTTTAGGAGCAGCTGGCTGACTGTCAGGAAATTTGCAGACAGTAACACACTCACATCCTCCAAAGTTGACAGAGCTTGAAGAATGGGTGGAGATTGTAGAAATTCCTTCTGTTAACAGCTCATAATATTTTCTGAGGGATTCAGAAATCTCAGTGTTCTCTCACTGTAAACACTGGCACATTTTGGAAATAGTCTCAGAGAAGGGGAAACCAGTACATGGAGAATCACAAATGGAGCTCTCCTCTGAATCTGAATCAGAAATCTGAGGAGAAAACCTTGTATCTTTCCCTTCATGTTCAGGACAAGAGGTATCCCTTTTTTTAACCAGAAACTACTTTATAAGAAGGATCAGTAGCCTGAATTAAACCCTGATCCAGACCTGTCCAAGGAAATTTGAGGAGAAATAGATACATGCTTAGTTTTCTGTTTCTTTTTTTATAAAAAAATGGGGTCAACAGTGTTATTAATGGTGACAGCAGCCCCCAGGGATGGGTACAACATTCTGACAAAACAGGAAGCTTTCCCTGTTCCCTTTTCCAGGACCAACAAGAGTGGTTCTCTCTTGCCCAGTGAGGGGACCCCAACAGTTGCAGAGGACTTGGATAACCCCCTGCTACACCTGAAGTATCCAGGGTAAAAGATGAGTGGTCTGAGGTACAAATAATGGATCCAGCAGAGTTACTCACCTGTGGATGAGGCAAATTAATAGCCTGCTGTGGTGGCAAATGCTGTTTGCTTAGCTTTTTTTTTGTGTTTGGAAGAAGAATCGACCATGGTACTGACAGTTTGTTCCATGGTGAAGCCAAAAATTATCCCTCTTTCCCTAGGGAAAGCAAGCAACTAAAGCTGGTAAAAAATGTAAATTCTTTAAAAAGTCACTTTCTTTACATAAAAGACACGGTAAAGCACTTTAAAACACTTTTCCAGCTCTGAAAAGTAAAATAAACACAATTTCTCCTCAGAAAAAAAAAACATTTTCCAATACTTTACTGTCAGGAAAAAAGAGCATTCTCGGTCCACTAAAACACAAACTCCCAGCTTTAAAATAACTTTCCTAAAAAGGAAAGTGGTATTAAACAAACAATTTTTAAAATGGAAGTTTTTTCCCCCAAAGGGATCTTATCTGCCCAGCAAAGGAAGAATGCAAGTTGACCACTGGTCCTTGAAAGCCTCAAAGGAGCATACTCTTTGGCGACAGGAAAGCTCTGAAGGGCTTGGAGCCCAAACTTGTCTTTTTAGTCAGCTTAAGCTGACTGACAGTTTAGGCATGTGGAAGGTGCCCTGAAGCTTTGGAAGATGGCCGGTGTTATATGCTTGGCAGGATGTAACCTATATAGCTAATGCTACTGCAGCAGTGATCAATATGATGGCTCACTGGAAAATCTTCATCAGGTCATTTCCTATGGCAAATAACACTCAGTGAGTTGCATCTTCTCCATTTGAGCAAAGAGTTGCAACATTAATTAGTTGTTACTTGACTACTAGCAAAACAACCTTCTCCAGTTTCAACTGGATCAGAACAGCAAAAGGTTTGTCATCACATCCTATGGGTTTCCAGCTTTCACCCTTGTTTCAGACAGTTACTAGGTTATAATAATTCCTTTGAGGAAATAGGAATGCTTTTATAGGATGTGGATCTGATTATTCTCAGCTCAAGCAAATCAGATTTACTCTAAGGGACATAGCGATTGAAGCTCATCCAGAGCTGCTTGAATATGCTCAGATTGCATCTACCTATGGCATCATCCTCTGTTTGTACCATAAATGAGTTTGGTATATCAGGTTTTCACACTGCAATACTTATTGTGTCCCACTTTCTCTCCACCTTTAACTCCAGGTGCGCTAGCTAGCTTGGTTAGGTTCACTTGGCCGTATTTATTTACTAGGTGAGCAACCTATGAGGTTATTAAGAAGCCTAACTTTACATTCTCATGGTAGTTTTTTGCCCTTGTGTTTTGTGTATAAGTAACTTTGAGGTGGACAGAACAAGGATATGTTGTGATGTTTACTTGTTGCCCCATCCAAGGACACGAGTGCTAAACTGGGGGTGAATGTATGGTTTCCCATTCATTCATCCAAATTACATTTGAATAGAGTAAGAGAAGTACTTTGCTTTTTGTGGAGTGGAGGGTAGTTCCATAAAAGCAGCATTTTTTGCGATGCATACCTACCCCTCCAGCATGGCTTATGTTTGTTATAAAAGAGATTGAGATTCATTGAGCTGCTGTTCATGCTACCACTGGACTTGCAAATAGGTTAGGTATGAAAGGATAGGATCTGTTAGGGTTCTATATGCAAGGCAGAAGTTGCCTTTAGCAACTTCTATGATACTGAGAAGAGGACAAGCCTTTGAGATTTGAAGGATATGTTGTGTGGCATAGTGTTTATCATAATGTTTTTATATAAAGCTTTAGCACTTTGGAAATTTTGTTTTATTAGCTTATATGGAATACTTTTTACCTCAAGTTTAGATTCTACCATGGTTTGTTGGGTAACAAGTGGGTGAAGCTGCAACCAGATGAACTGCTTCACCCAGCTGTAAAAAAAAAAAAAAAAAAAATCATGTGAAGGACTTCATACTCCCCAAGTCCGTCTTACTTATATATACTAGCTCCATAGTTGCACAACCACAGAGACAAAGGAAATGTTTAAAAAAAAACTTGAATCATTGGCAAATCTTTATTAGGTGATTTCCTATGGTAAATAACACTAAGTGAATTGCAACATCTCTCTTTGAGCAAAGAGTTGCAACATCAATTAGTTGTTACTCGATTACTAGCGGAACAACCTTTTCCAGCACCACGGTTTTATTGAAAATCCCTATGTCCCCCTAAATAATATATTTCCTGTGAGATTATGCTACTCCTTTTCACAGTAAATGAAAATGTATGTGCTTGCCGTGTCCCTAAAATCTGTCTAACTGTACCATCTACAAAGCAGATACTCATTAAAGTAGTGTTTGTTTTCATTGTGAAAGTTTGCTTTTATGATATTTGGGGGGTTTCCTGACATTTACATTTTCTTTTACTGTGGTGTTGCAGAAAGGCATTGATAAAGGAGGATCCCTTCAACTGTCAAGCAAATAAATAATAAAAATATGTAGTGGAAATGCCTAGCTGGGCAGCCACAGTGGTGCAGCGGTTAGCGTTGCTGCCTCACAGCAAGAGGTTCTCCGGTTCCATCCTTGGCTGGGGTGCCTTCTGTGTGGAGTGTGCATGTCCTCCCTGTGGTCGCGTGGGTTTCCTCCGTGTGCTCCGGTTTCCTCCCACATCCCAAAGACATGCTGTAGGTGGATTGGACACTCTAAATTGGCCCTAGGCGTGAGTGTGTGCATGTGTGGTTGTGTGCCGGGTTGGCAACTTGACACCGTAAAAAATTCCACTGCCAGTCATGAGCGGACAGGTGATCCGCTGTGGCGACAACTAACTGGGAAAAGCCAAAAGAAGAAGAAGAAGTGGAAATGCCTAGCTAATGATTCTGCAAGGAGTGTGTTTTATTGCCATTTTTAGAAGAACGTCTGCCACTTACAGGTGAAGGACAGGGGCATAATATCCAAATGTTTCTGTTTGAGACCGCAGTATTTTGAAAGTTGGCTAGGAGCTGTGGCCAAAAGGTCAGTACTTGTTGTGGCAGTAAGCCATCCAATTATGGAAAGAGGCCTTCTGTGCAGTTCTAGCTGGGGATCTCCATATTTTACTGATAGGTACTCACAAGTCAGGAAGACATCATTTGCAGCAATCTCTGATCATGGCAGAGACATGGACAATGCCTGAATGGATGGTTGGATGAGTGATGCATGAGTAGAAAATTATTCAGTTTGTCATTTGTGACTGTGATGTCATATGGTAAATCACTGTGTTAATTACTAAAACTGCACACATCCTCTTGCTTAAGTAATTCAGTGAGGAAATATTTTTTCTCACCCAAGTCAGATTGTAACTCACATTTTGATGACGATTTCTTATAGCCCACCACTTTATAGTTATCTCACTGAGAAATAAGCTTGTTGATATTAGAGGGATAAAGCCTTGCCTATGACTGAGATGTCCAAGACAGAGGTAGAAGTAGACGTCTGGGTACTGGAGGAGTCAGCTGGATGAGAAGGAAAACTGGCAAGGGAATTGCCTGAACTTACCTGTGTTTGGCACTGACCAGTGTTTGGCACTGACCAACCATGTAAAGTACCACTGAATTAAAATAATTTTTGAGTAACAAGGGACAAGCATAAATTAGTTGGAAGAGGCAAAAATCACCATAATTCATTGCCAATTGTTGAGCATCATCTTTACTTTACTGGTAAGGCATGCAGTTTAATGCTATGAATGACATGATTGAGAAATTATAAAAATACAACCCTAAAATACATTGCAGAGCATTTAGAACCCCCAGAGCTTTTGCGGAATGCTCCCTTGCGTAATATAGTTATTTTCTCCATAGTTATCAGAGTACAGTCTTGCCTAATTGTAAATGAATGATTGCATGCAGGAAAAAATTGAAAAATAAGAAAAATTTTAAGAAAAGGAAGAAAAAAGTAATCAATATAGTGTGTGTAGGCTATGGTGAGTGGGCCGGGAGGAACCAGGTAATGTGCATGGGGGGGCCATGGAACCTTTCACCTAAGGCACTTGTTCACCTGAGACCATCCCATTGTTAATTTCTATCACTGTGCCCCATCCCACTTGTGTATATGATGACTGCTGTTCTCTGCTTAGTACTTCATGAATCTTTTTTAATCTTTGATCTGATGTTGTCGATTTTCATTCATTCCTCCGTGTATGGGTTCGGATCTGACTTGGACGTTATTCCAGCTTGTGGAGATGAACAAACCCTCGAGCTCCTTTCCTACCCGCAATGCACCAAGCCTAACTCCCCTCAGATCTTGTTTGTTGCTTTCGCGACTAGACGTGGTTGACAACTGCTCTCGAGCATTGGTGTTAAAGCTAAGAATGTTTTTCTTAACAATTTCTTATGAATTTCTCCTTACTATAGTTAATAATTTCTTGTCCCTATCAGTGTCATTTTCTTCTTTTGGGTGGCGCAGTGGTGCAGCAGTTAGCATTGTTGCCTCACAGCAAGAGGTTCTCTGTTTTGATTTTTGGCTGAGGTGCCTTCTGTGCATAATCTGCATGTCCTCCCTGCATTCGTGTAGATTTCCTTCGGGTGCTTCAGTTTCCTCCCACACTCCAAAGACATGCATCTGGAGCCTTTCCCCTCAAAATGGTCTCTGTCCCAGTCGGACTTTCCCGGGTAATAGATAGATAGATAGATAGATAGATAGATAGATAGATAGATAGATAGATAGTTGAATAAATAAATAAATGCACTTCTTATTGCTGTAAATATACTCTCAAGTGTACTCTTCCTACCATTGTTGGTAGGCCCTTTCCTACTCTTATATATATATTCCTGTGTCTTAAGGGCATTATTTCTCATTTCTGACAAAAATAAAAGCTTTGTTGGCTTTGCTGGCCTTTTTTCTTCCTGTCTTTTATTACTGGAGTTGTTCTTGGTTGTTGTTGTCTAGTTATATGATCTGATATTGTCAATTTTCATTCTGTCCTCAACTGATGGGTTCAGATCCAAACCATCTGATCCCAGTCGCCCATTGCAAAAGCTTGTGGCAACTTAGGATCATAGGAGGTTACTAGGCTAATGGCCCTGAGGCCCTTACAAGCCTAGCCAAGAGTTTATCCCCAAAAAAGAAACCTCAGTCAGCACCTATCACCCCTGTCAGTGAAGGACAAAGGTGGAACCCCTGGGACAAATTTGTGGTTTCCTATCCACTCATCAAGGTTGAGCTTGAAGAGGGTTTGCGAGGCACTCTGTTTGACATGTATGGGAAGTCTATTCCAGAGATGGGGCAGCCTCTGGGAGAAAAATCTGTCTCTCCAGCAGGTTTTGTTGATGTCGCATATTAGATTTAGGCCTATTGAGCGGGTAATGTGCGAGGAGTTAGACTTAGAGATATGGAGTATCCCTAGTAGGGCAGGGTCCGATATTGCCTTGTAGGCGAGAAATAGATCACCTCTGAGCAATCTGTATGATACCGAGTAAAGTGATAGTGATTTGAGCCTGTCCGCATAAGACAGGTGTTGGAAGCCATGGATTCTCTTTGTGAGGTATTTCTGTGGCCTTTCCAGTTGGTGCAGGTGTTTGGAGAGGTACATACCAAATGGGGCGTTATACTCAATTATAGGTCTAATGAGGGAGGAGTACAGAGAGGTAATAACCTCCTTTTTTCTGGATGCAATCCCTTTACTTATGAGCTGAACCAAGTAAAAGGCTTTTCTGACCACTGCCGCCTCATGATGGTCGAATTTGAGATTGTTGTCAACCTGAGTACCCAGGTCTGTCACCATGGGTTGTGTGCTTAGGGGGTTGCCATTGATGTGGTAATCAGTAGGGACCATGTTTTTGCAGAATGGTATGATATTACATTTTTTTGAGTTTAACTTAAGGCCATGACTTTGGCACCAGTTATTTGTAGCTGTGAGACCCTCTTGCAGTATGTTAGTGTCATTTGTGGGAATCAATGACGGCACCCAATCTACAGTCATCTGCAAACTTGGTCAGCCACAGGCCCCTGGTCTCTGCCTGGACCACTGAGAAGTAGATGCCAAACAGTAGGGTTCCCAGGACAGATCCTTGGGAACACCACTAGTGACAGGTCTGCTGTCAGAGGTGGCAGCGCCTGTTTTGACCTTGTGGGTCCTATCTGTGAGCCAGTTGGCCACCCATCTGATGAGATAGGGATTAACACCAAGTTGGGTTAGCTTTTCAATGATGCCTGAGTGGGCAGTTGTGTCAAAGGCCTTGGCCAGGTCAAGGTAAGCTTCTCCCTTGCCCAGAATGCACCAACCCCAATTACGTCAGATCTCATTTGCTGTTTCCAGCGAAAAGACATGATTGCTAGTCTCTCGAGCTTGAATTTAGATAATGTATTATTTCTTCCTTTTACTGTTGTATTTCTTGATTGTTTTTCTCCTTTTATCTTTCTTGTACTAACATATACTATAAAATACTATAATTAGTATTTTTTTCTTTTTTTCCCATGTACACTCATCATAGCTCTTCACTACCTTTGTAGGTAGCCCTTTCTCTTCATTTCCCTTTCATTTCAAACAAAAAAAAACTTTATAGTTGCTGTTATAGTTAGAATCTTTACAGTTACATTTTTTCTGTGTTTTTTAGAGTGTGTTCCTGTCATTATTATTGCTTGTTAGTAGTTGTTAGAATATCCTGGTTAAGATGTCTTAAAAAGATAAAAGCCCGGCGGCGTTTAAAAAGTGTGGCAAATGTGGTCAGAAAATACCTTTTTCTGATGCTCATACACTTTGTGTGTACTGTCTTGGATCCCTTCATCTACAAGAAAATTGATCAATCTGTCATGCATTCAACCCAAGGGCTCTGACTGAACGCAAAAACAAATTAATATTGAAGGATTTACTTCCATCCTCCTTTAGCGAGGCTTATTTGGAGCTTCTAAAGAAAAATCTAGGAAAATTTCTCCCACTTCTCCAAGCACTTCCACTACTTCTTCTAAGTCCTTGGAGAAGTCCTTAAAAAGATCTCTTATGGATCCATCTGTGCCCTCAGATCCTAAGAAGAAAAGACCAAAATCTACGGCTCCAACTTCATCCTCAGATCCAAGACATATAAAGAAACAATCCTTGGATTCGACTGCCTCTTTGGATCTGACAAGCCTAAAAGTTAAACACATCGGATCAGACCACCTCGGAGCAGACACATAAATCTGAGGATGTAGTAGTTTTACCAAGGACAAAATACTCCTCCTCAATGGACCCAGTTCCCTCCAAAGTTCCTTCCTTCTTCTTAGAGAGGCCAAGATCTCCTATAGGACTGTCCACTCACTCTTCCAGAAGCCTTATGGAAGATGATGTGGAGAGGTTAGTGAGAAAAATTGTCTCAGCATGGAGCCAGTCAGTGTTCCTTCTGTCTCCTATGCCTTTGGGTCAGGAGATCCGTACTTGCAATACTCCACCTTTACTAATTCCTCCTCTGACTCCTTTCAAGGTCTCGGAGCCCTTGGAACCAAGGCTTGCTCTGAGCTCTTCAGTTCAGTTGGATCGAGACAGCTCTCGGAGCCAATTCTACCCTACTGGGTCTGAGGTGCTTCACTCAACTCAAAGGATTTCAGAGCCATCTGTACACCATGGAGCCTTGTAAGTGGTTAGTTCGGCTCTGACTTCAGCCTTAGGTGGCCTGTCCCCAGGGCAGGAAGGGACTGTGGATCCGAGATTGGCTGTCTCTGATCCAGGGTCCTATCCCTCACCGGGGAGGTTTGCCTTTGCTTTCATGGAGAGAGTGTTGTCTGCCCCCCGACTCAGATGGCATCTACCCCCTCAGATCCTCTATCTACATTTATACTGTCTCTGTGTCTGGAGTTTCAACGATCCTCTCCATAACAGCAGCCAGTACTGAAACCCCCAGCTTCCCATCAGGGTATCCCTACTTCATGTGACACCTCCCCAGAGTACCTCGCTGAGGAGGTCCCTAAGAAGAGAATATGCAAGAAGAAGCATTTAGACTCCACTGAGTCTGTTATTGAAGGTACAGATTTTGATGAGGGAGAAAGGTCCCCATGGTCACCTCCTGATGATGTCTCATTTGGAGAAATCGTGGAGCTCGCAAAACAGAGAGCTGGCTGGAAGCCCAGCAACCCTTTGTCAGAGGAATTTGTACTCCTGGAGGCATTCAGTACCAGCCCGTCTACTTCCTGGGTAACTCCACCTGCCGATGAGCTCATTAACCTGATCTTGCGGCGGGCAAGGCAGGATCCAGACACCATTGACCCTATCCCCAGGGAGCCAGACAAAATCATGACAGTTCCCTAGGATAAGCAGTTTTGGTCCAAGGGTGTGCCCTGGTCATGGCGGCGGCCACTAAGAAGGAATTTGCAGAAGGAAGTTCCTCTGTTCATCCCCCCAAACAAGGAATCGCAGGTGATGGACAGGTTTGGGAGGTGTGTATGCTTCAGCGACCTTCGCATTAAGGTCAATTAACTATTTGGCACATTTCACAAGACTACAGAGGGACCTGATTAAGAAGCTGTCAGATACCCTCTCAGGATCCATTTCTGAAGAGGTGAAAGCATCTGTCACCTCTCAGTTGGTTATCCTACAGTCATTACCCAACTCCTCCATGAGGCTCATTTCTAATGTCATAGAAGAACCTCTTGAGCAGTGGGTTCAGGCATTGCCATTAGGAGACACACTGAGATGCACTTATGTAATTTTGCATAACCCTTTAAGTCTTCTTTCGTCAATGCTGCTTTTGATGGAACATCTCTTTTTTGGGCCCAAGGTTAATGATACTTTGTCCAGGTGTGATAAGGATGGAAAGACTCTTTCTGCCATGGGTGTATGTTTTCCACCCCTCAAAGATCCTTTTTAAGGAATCATTGAGGCAGGGATAAAATATGATGTGATGTTGTCAATTTTCATTTTATCCTCAACATATGGGTTCGGAACTGACTTGGCTGTTACTACAGCTCACAGAAGCCAAAAACTCTCGAGCCCAATGCTTACCCACAATGCTCCTTCCCCTGTTACCTCACTTTTCATGTCAGATAAGGTTGCCTTTAGTCTCGAGCAAGCTAAGTAAAAGTTTATTTTCTTTTTGTTTTTCTGACTATTCAGTAGACTCTTTCACCCTTACCTTATCTTATACATTTTCGAACCTTCTGCACTTTTGTGTACTTTTATTTCTCTTTTCTCTATAATACTTCGTATTCTCGACTATCATTGTTGATAGTCTTTTCCCTTGTGTAATTTTTCTGCTTTTTCTATTAAAAAAAAAAAAGTAGATCTGATGTCGTCCTCTTCATGCCTCCTCAAGATAGGGTCTCAGATTCTATCCTCGGATCTGGCTTGGCCACATTTTCCAGACTTGGATCCAACTCTTGAGCTCCTCCCTTTTACTCATAATGCACTACATCCATCCAAGCACCTCAGATCTCGTTTGCCACGTTTAAAGTCAGATGGAAGATCCAGGTTCTCAAAAACTTAATATCCTTTTCAGCTTTTTCAGGCTTGTTCCTTCTTCTACCATTTATAACTTAATTAGTGTGCTCCACCCATGCTTTTTTTCACTAGTTAGTGTGCTTTAGCTTTATAGTTTACAAATTTGTAGTATTAGAACTTGTAGTGTTTTACAGCATGTGTTCTTATAGCTTTCTTTGATACGGATAGTTTAAGTAGTTAAAAATAGTTGAAATAAGTAGTTAAAAATAGTTATATTTCCATTTTATCTTGTAAAAAGAGTGTTGTGATACCTTTACAGTGTTATAGCCAGTCTTTCAGTACTAACAGTGGGTGTGTATATTTGTTTTTTGGCAGACTTTCAACCAAGTCTTGTTTGGACTGTAGTTATGTCGGATCAACCCTCTCCCGGTTTTAAACAATGCACGTCTTGTGGGCACAAGATATGCAATCAGGATGCCCACATGGAGTGTGTCTATTGTTTGGGTGCTGATCATCTTAAAGGATCTTGTGAGATTTGTGGGTCCTTTAATCTGCGTGCCCTCACACATAGGCACAACGAGCTTATCTTAAGGGATCTTCTTCCTTCTTCAGCATCAGAGGCTCAGACCCCTTCCTTGGCTTTGTCCTCCTTCTCCAAGGAGCCTAAGAAGAGGTCTCTCTCTGAGACCCCCTTGGAGCCTAAAATGAAATCTAAGAAAACTCCGGATTCGACCTCCAAGGATCTGAAGAAGACTGCTACCTCATCGGATCCACAGACCTCCTCAGATCCAACTGAGATTATTATAATATCTTCTCCTGATACTTCGGCTCCAGGGTCAGATCCTAGGGCTCTGGATCTGAGAGTTCATAGCAGGTCTCCAAGCAGGCTAGGACAGTCCTCTTCACCCAAATCTTGGCACTCCAGAACTCCTTCGTCGGCTTCTTCCAGGTCCTCTAGAACGAGCTTATCTTAAGGGATCGTCTTCCTTCTTCAGCATCAGAGGCTCAGACCCCCTCCTTGGCTTTGTCCTCCTTCTCCAAGAAGCCTAAGAAGAGGTCTCTCTCTGAGACCCCCTTGGAGCCTAAAATGAAATCTAAGAAAACTCCGGATTCGACCTCCAAGGATCTGAAGAAGACTGCTACCTCATCGGATCCACAGGCCTCCTCAGAGCCGACTGAGGTTATTATAATATCTTCTCCTGCTACTTCGGCTCCAGTGTCAGATCCTAGGGCTCTGGATCTGAGAGTTCATAGCAGGTCTCCAAGCAGGCTAGGACAGTCCTCTTCACCCAAATCTTGGCACTCCAGAACTCCTTCATCGGCTTCTTCCAGGTCCTCTAGAATGAGCTTATCTTAAGGGATCTTCTTCCTTCTTCAGCATCAGAGGCTCAGACCCCCTCCTTGGCTTTGTCCTCCTTCTCCAAGGAGCCTAAGAAGAGGTCTCTCTCTGAGACCCCCTTGGAGCCTAAAATGAAATCTAAGAAAACTCCGGATTCGACCTCCAAGGATCTGAAGAAGACTGCTACCTCATCGGATCCACAGGCCTCCTCAGATCCGACTGAGGTTATTATAATATCTTCTCCTGCTACTTCGGCTCCAGTGTCAGATCCTAGGGCTCTGGATCTGAGAGTTCATAGCAGGTCTCCAAGCAGGCTAGGACAGTCCTCTTCACCCAAATCTTGGCACTCCAGAACTCCTTCGGCTTCTTCCAGGTCCTCTAGAACGAGCTTATCTTAAGGGATCTTCTTCCTTCCTCAGCATCAGAGGCTCAGACCCCCTCCTTGGCTTTGTCCTCCTTCTCCAAGAAGCCTAAGAAGAGGTCTCTCTCTGAGACCCCCTTGGAGCCTAAAATGAAATCTAAGAAAACTCCGGATTCGACCTCCAAGGATCTGAAGAAGACTGCTACCTCATCGGATCCACAGGCCTCCTCAGATCCGACTGAGGTTATTATAATATCTTCTCCTGCTACTTCGGCTCCACTGTCAGATCCTAGGGCTCTGGATCTGAGAGTTCATAGCAGGTCTCCAAGCAGGCTAGGACAGTCCTCTTCACCCAAATCTTGGCACTCCAGAACTCCTTCGTCGGCTTCTTCCAGGTCCTCTAGAACGAGCTTATCTTAAGGGATCTTCTTCCTTCTTCAGCATCAGATGCTCAGACCCCCTCCTTGGCTTTGTCCTCCTTCTCCAAGGAGCCTAAGAAGAGGTCTCTCTCTGAGACCCCCTTGGAGCCTAAAATGAAATCTAAGAAAACTCCGGATTCGACCTCCAAGGATCTGAAGAAGACTGCTACCTCATCGGATCCACAGGCCTCCTCAGATCCGACTGAGGTTATTATAATATCTTCTCCTGCTACTTCGGCTCCAGTGTCAGATCCTAGGGCTCTGGATCTGAGAGTTCATAGCAGGTCTCCAAGCAGGCTAGGACAGTCCTCTTCACCCAAATCTTGGCACTCCAGAACTCCTTCGTCGGCTTCTTCCAGGTCCTCTAGAACGAGCTTATCTTAAGGGATCTTCTTCCTTCTTCAGCATCAGAGGCTCAGACCCCCTCCTTGGCTTTGTCCTCCTTCTCCAAGAAGCCTAAGAAGAGGTCTCTCTCTGAGACCCCCTTGGAGCCTAAAATGAAATCTAAGAAAACTCCAGATTCGACCTCCAAGGATCTGAAGAAGACTGCTACCTCATCGGATCCACAGGCCTCCTCAGATCCGACTGAGGTTATTATAATATCTTCTCCTGCTACTTCGGCTCCAGTGTCAGATCCTAGGGCTCTGGATCTGAGAGTTCATAGCAGGTCTCCAAGCAGGCTAGGACAGTCCTCTTCACCCAAATCTTGGCACTCCAGAACTTCTTCGTCGGCTTCTTCCAGGTCCTCTAGAACGAGCTTATCTTAAGGGATCTTCTTCCTTCTTCAGCATCAGAGGCTCAGACCCCCTCCTTGGCTTTGTCCTCCTTCTCCAAGGAGCCTAAGAAGAGGTCTCTCTGAGACCCCCTTGGAGCCTAAAATGAAATCTAAGAAAACTCCAGATTCGACCTCCAAGGATCTGAAGAAGACTGCTACCTCATCGGATCCACAGGCCTCCTCAGATCCGACTGAGGTTATTATAATATCTTCTCCTGCTACTTCGGCTCCAGTGTCAGATCCTAGGGCTCTGGATCTGAGAGTTCATAGCAGGTCTCCAAGCAGGCTAGGACAGTCCTCTTCACCCAAATCTTGGCACTCCAGAACTCCTTCGTCGGCTTCTTCCAGGTCCTCTAGAACGAGCTTATCTTAAGGGATCTTCTTCCTTCCTCATCATCAGAGGCTCAGACCCCCTCCTTGGCTTTGTCCTCCTTATCCAAGAAGCCTAATAAGAGGTCTCTCTCTGAGACCCCCTTGGAGCCTAAAATGAAATCTAAGAAAACTCCAGATTCGACCTCCAAGGATCTGAAGAAGACTGCTACCTCATCGGATCCACAGGCCTCCTCAGATCCGACTGAGGTTATTATAATATCTTCTCCTGCTACTTCGGCTCCAGTGTCAGATCCTAGGGCTCTGGATCTGAGAGTTCATAGCAGGTCTTCAAGCAGGCTAGGACAGTCCTCTTCACCCAAATCTTGGCACTCCATAACTCCTTCGTTGGCTTCTTCCAGGTCCTCTAGAACAAGCTTATCTTAAGGGATCTTCTTCCTTCTTCAGCATCAGAGGCTCAGACCCCCTCCTTGGCTTTGTCCTCCTTCTCCAAGGAGCCTAAGAAGAGGTCTCTCTCTGAGACCCCCTTGGAGCCTAAAATGAAATCTAAGAAAATTCCGGATTCAACCTCCAAGGATCTGAAGAAGACTGCTACCTCATCGGATCCACAGGCCTCCTCAGATCCGACTGAGGTTATTATAATATCTTCTCCTGCTACTTCGGCTCCAGTGTCAGATTCTAGGGCTCTGGATCTGAGAGTTCATAGCAGGTCTCCAAGCAGGCTAGGACAGTCCTCTTCACCCAAATCTTGGCACTCCAGAACTCCTTCGTCGGCTTCTTCCAGGTCCTCTAGAACGAGCTTATCTTAAGGGATCTTCTTCCTTCCTCAGCATCAGAGGCTCAGACCCCCTCCTTGGCTTCGTCCTCCTTCTCCAAGAAGCCTAATAAGAGGTCTCTCTCTGAGACCCCCTTGGAGCCTAAAATGAAATCTAAGAAAACTCCAGATTCGACCTCCAAGGATCTGAAGAAGACTGCTACCTCATCGGATCCACAGGCCTCCTCAGATCCGACTGAGGTTATTATAATATCTTCTCCTGCTACTTCGGCTCCAGTGTCAGATCCTAGGGCTCTGGATCTGAGAGTTCATAGCAGGTCTCCAAGCAGGCTAGGACAGTCCTCTTCACCCAAATCTTGGCACTCCAGAACTCCTTCGTCGGCTTCTTCCAGGTCCTCTAGAACGAGCTTATCTTAAGGGATCTTCTTCCTTCTTCAGCATCAGAGGCTCAGACCCCCTCCTTGGCTTTGTCCTCCTTCTCCAAGAAGCCTAAGAAGAGGTCTCTCTCTGAGACCCCCTTGGAGCCTAAAATGAAATCTAAGAAAATTCCGGATTCGACCTCCAAGGATCTGAAGAAGACTGCTACCTCATCAGATCCACAGGCGTCCTCAGATCCGACTGAGGTTATTATAATATCTTTTCCTGCTACTTCGGCTCCAGTGTCAGAACCTAGGGCTCTGGATCTGAGAGTTCATAGCAGGTCTCCAAGCAGGCTAGGACAGTCCTCTTCACCCAAATCTTGGCACTCCAGAACTCCTTTGTCGGCTTCTTCCAGGTCCTCTAGAAGCTGATCCAAGGCAGACATGACAGGATGATGAATAAGTTCCTCAAGGCCCAGATTCAGATGAGTACAGTTTTGGATTGCTCCCATATCGGATCAGTAAGCTACCAGTCCCATACCATCAGAACTCCTCCGATCTGACTGTCAGCTTCGGAGTTACAGGTTTCAAGACTCCAGAGAGTATTGGTTCCAGGGAAAACACCTTCCTCAACTCTGATGGTGCCCCTGATCAGCCCTGTTCATATTCCTTTGGAGCAGAGTAGATCTCAGAGCCAGGATGTCAGCACCGGGTCCGGGGGAATGGGGTTGGCTCAGTCCTTGTCAGAGTCATCTCTTCCTGTAGGTGCTTTTGCCCTCAACAGCTTGGGTTTGATTCACTCTGGAGGCCACGGATCCGGAATGAGTTCTGACCATCTCCTCTTCATTGCTTCAACTCTGAGGGAGGTGGAAAGGGCTTCTCCGGGCCCGTCGGCTTTCCAAGTAGTGGAAGGGGTATTCTCCCTTAGTGGATCCGCTCATGTCCTGCAGCCTACCCCCGTACCCACATTGGGTCATGGTCTTGGAGCCTACTCATTTTGTCCTGAGTTATCCTGCCCTGAGCAGTCTCCAGGATCTTCCTGCCCAGGAAGGATCTGCTTCTTCTGATACTTCCCCTGAATACCCCTCAGAGGAAGTCCCCCAGAAGAAGACGTGCAAAAGGAGACACATCAACTCCCCGATGGAGTCACTAACCGAAGACATTGACTTTGATGAGAGAAAAGGATTCCCTCAATCCCCACCTGATGACATCTCCTTCGGAGGGGTCTATATCACATCATCGAATGCTGAAAACAGTGAATGATGAATGATCGACCCCATTTCACTGAAAGCTGAAAATATGGACAGCTCAGAACAGCGATTTCTTTCTGAGGGAAAGAAATCGCTGTTCCAACAAAAAAAAAAAAGTAAACAGTTAAAACACATACACAGCTACCTTAACCCTACTTTTAACCCAAAATAAAAAAGTAAATAGTTGAAAACATATATCCACCTAACTTAACCCTACTTCTAACCCCCCCCCACAAAAAGTAAATATATATATATACACTTAACTAAACCCTACTTCTAACCCTAAAGTGCATGCTAAATACATTACTAGATATGCACTTACCTTAACCCGCACCCTAACCCTAAGGTCAGTAACTATTGCACATTTACGTTCGGGAGCCATACCGGATAAGGGAATCTGTGAGACCGCACTCTCAGGCCACACTACAGTGCAAAACATGGCAAACTAATGAAGCGGACGAGTGACTTTTTTCCCAGGGAAAGAATTTGCTGAAAAGCCACTTCGCTATTTTGCCGGTTCGCTGTTTACAGTTCGGTGAAAACGCATTCGATAGAATGCATTTTTGATAACGTAATAGGGACCCCTTCTGAGACATTCTAGAGATCCTGAAGCAGTAAGGTGAGTGGTCTCTCCAACCTCCTTCTTCGGAGGAGTCAGTGTTCTTGGAGGAGACTTTCAGAGTGGGCCATCTGCGTCCTTGGTGAACCCCCTGGCAGATTACTTCATTGATTTGGTATCCCGCCAGACATGGAAGGAACCAGATACCATCAAACCTATTCGTAAACACACTGATAGGTTCCTGGTCCCACCAGCTGATAGGAAGCACTGAACTAAGGGTACCATAGTTGATGCCATTATGATGGCAGTGGCCACTAAAAAAGAACTATCAGAGGAAACTGACAATGTCCGTCTAGCTAACAAGGAGTCTAAAGCGCTGGACAGGTTTGGAAGGTGCATTTACCCCTCAGTCACTTTTGCGCTGCTATCATTACATTATCTGGCTTACTTTACACATCTTCAGAGTGATCTGATCAATGAGCTTTCAGCCTGTGGAGGACCTTAAGAAACTTTCTCCTAGGATGGCCACTCTGTCTTCCATTGTTAATTCCTCAATGAGACTAATCTCCCATACAGGGGAAGGTACCTCACGAGCTGCTGGTTGAGGACTATCTGTAAAGAGACACACCTGGATGAGACTATGTGATTTTGTGGAATCCTTTAAGGAGTCCTTTCTTAATGCCCCTTTTGATGGCTCATCACTGTTTGGGCTGTCTGTTAGAGATACACTTACCCACAGTGAGAAGGATGGGAAGAACCGTTCTGCCGTAGGAATCAAATTTTCTATGCCTCAGAGGTCCTTTTCAAGGAACCAGCATGGAGGCAAGAAAATGTGGTTCCGTAAATCCCAAGGGCCTTTCCAGGACCTGCATGGGGCCCCCTCTTCTAGATACAAAGAATGAGGGTTTGGTGGTAGATGTCGCCCTAGAGGCAGAGTGGGTTCGCAAAACCAGGGCTTCAGAGACACATTCTGTGATAAGCCCTATCAGCGCTTCTGAAGCGCTGCCTGCCTGTCCATCACTGGAGGCAGTTGGGGGTCAACTTGCTTTGCACCCAGAAGCCTGGACACACTTGACAAAAAATTCTAGGTTGCTAAACATAATATCCAGAGGCTACTACATCCCCCCCCCCAAGCAACAGCAAGAAACTCCCTGACATGCTACCCAGTCAGAGGGAGCAGGCAGCCCAAGAAATTCAAACATTGCTGCAAAAAAAGAGTCATCCAAGAGGTTCCAACCAAACAGAGGATTTGGAACTTACTCCCGCTTCTTTTTGGTGCCAAAAAAGACAGGGGACCCAAGACCCATACTAGATCTAAGCAAGTTGAATCTTTATGTAAAGAAGTTGAGGTTCCGAATGGTTATGGTTCAGTCAGTTCTGCCACTATTGTGCAAGGATGATTGGATGTGCCCAGTAGAGCTTAAAGATGCGTATTATCACATCAAAATGGAGAGGCGCCCCAGGAGATACTTGCGCAGCTCACATGAGACTCAAAGGATTCCGGGTGTTTCCCTACTTAGATGATTGGCTCTTTACCACTGCCACAAGGCATCAACTTCTCCAAGCCAATGATTATCTGATTCAACTCTCACACTCCCTGGGCATCACCATAAATTTAAACAAGTCCAATCTGACTCCGGTGCAGAATCTAGAATTCATAGGAACACAGTTGAACATGATGGATCAAATAGATTCTCTTCCACTACACCGCATAACGACACTGAGGAATCAGGTTCAGGAACTATTATCAAACCAGTTCAGCTTTGCATGGCTAGCCTTACAAGCCCTGGGTCCATGTCAGTAGTGATTTTGTCAGTTCCTCTAGCAAGGTTTTTCATGCAAATTCTTCAGTGGACATTAGCAGTACAATGGTCTATACTCTAGCAACTTTTGTCTGTTCTCATCAGACTGACACCAATCTGCAAACATCACAGCTGTTGGTGGATTCAATCAGACAACCTCTTTTTAGGCAGACCCTTTTCAGTACCCCCCCATAGCCACAGTGACCATGGACACTTCCCAGTTGGGGTGGGGGGACATTGCAAGGGGAAAGATGGTCCAAGGCACATGGTCTCCTCTGGAACAGGATGTGTATCAATGTCTTCAAGATGAGTGCAGTTCTCCTGATGTCGCAAGCTTTTCAGGATGCTCTCCCTCTAGGGACTATTGCTATTCACGTCGACAACATGTCTGTAGTCTGGTACATCAACAACCAAGGAGGAACCTGTCCTTCCCCATTGTGCAGGGAGGCCATAACGGTGTAGTGTGCAATATTTTTGGATCACCTTCTGGTTGCAACACACATTCTTGGGAAAACCAACGAGCTGGAGGACAGACTCAGCAGATCTATCTTGATTCCGCATGAGTGATCCCTCAAGCAGTCAGTAGCGAACATGATCTTCAAATGTTGGGGTCAACCTTGCTGCAACCTGTTTGCCTGTGGCCTCAGCAACAAATGCAGCAAGTTCTTCACTTTGACCCCCCCTCCGTGGGAGTTCCTGAGGGATGATGTGGTGCACAATTGGCCCTCAGGTCTCCTGTATGCTTATCACCCTCTTCCACTTATTCCAAAATTTCTTCTGAAGGCAAGCAGGCTGAAGAGCTCAGTCATCCTCTTGCCCCCTTCTGGCCTCGACAGATTTGGTTCCCTTTCCTCTGGTCTCATCTAAAATAACCTGCATAGATATTGGAGCCAAGACAAGGTCTCCTTTCTCACCTGTCAGGATTACAACATCCCAGCCATCATGCTGTCAAACCAACTGCATGGTTTCTCCAATTCCGACCATATTAAGACAGTCCAGGCTTGCCTCCTCGGTTCATCACAGACATTTTGCTTTTTTTTACTACCCTGTTTAAAGAAAGAGCAAGTTTTTCAACCATGAAACTTCAACTAGCAGCAATTTCCAATTTTCATATCATTAGCCAATCTTGATCCTTGTCTACGTTTAGATTATGCAAAGCATTTATGAAGGGCATTTTTTTGCTGAGACCACCCACTAAAGATCCTTCCCCACTGTGGGACCTCACTGTTGTACTGAAGATCTTAACTCAAGGACTATTTGAGCCAGCAGCTAGTTACGACTTGAATTTTTTGTCATGCAAAACAATCTTTTTAGTAGCCATTACTTCGACTTAGAGAATTTTTGAACTACAGGTGTTGTCTTCCAAACCTCCATATATAATTTTTCATAAAGACAGGGTTTCTCTGTGTACCAGTCATCTTTTGTGCCTAAAGTAGCCACAGAAAACAGTATTAACCAATCCCTTCGGTTACTTGGATTCTTTCCAAATTTTTCCAACAAAGTTGAGTATATTCTACATCTTCTTGTTGTTCATGTTCATAGACAACTATGTTTTTATCTGCACAGAACAAAGCAACATAGGAAGTCAGACCAACTGTTTATAGTCTTCACTAATAACAAACTAGGTCGAGCGATATCTAAAAATCACACTGGCAAAATGGATCACTGACTGTATCACATTCATTTATCCCTAGAGAGGATTAGAACTGCCTCACCCTCCAAGAGCACATTCTGCTAGATCTATGGCTACTTCTTCTGCCTTCTCTTACAGAATTTCCATTGATGATATTTGTGCAGCAGCCACCTGGTCAAACAATCACACCTTCGTTACACACTATAATTTGGATATTATGTCTAGGAGCAGGGCTTCCTTTGGCTCAATGGTGCTCTGGCACATACTTCCATGAGGGCCACCCAGGAATCACATAGCTGGGGACTCTGACCCTATCATGAGGAGGAACGAAGAGGACAACATCAGATTAGAGAGTTATGTCTTACCATAACTTGGCATCTGTGTTGTCCCTCTTCATTCCTCCTCACTTTCTCACCCAGTCATTCCTCTGCCTTATTCTTCTAGAAGCTCTATGGAAGATGGTGGGACACTTAGGTCCCATGGCTGAGCCTCTGTTGCTTTTCTTTCTATTCTGCCCTTGGTTTTGATAGATGGTGAATCAGCAAACTCGATGTGAGGTGCTTGGGTCCCTATTATGTTATCGAATGCGTTTTCACCGAACTGTAAATAGTGAACAGGCAAAATAGCGAAGCAGCTTTTCAGTGAATTCTTTCCCTGGGAAAGAAGTCGATTGGCCGCTTCGTTCATTTGCCGTGTTTTGCACTGTAGTGCGGTCTCAGAGTACGGTCTCACAGATTCCCTTATCCGGTATGGCTCCCAAACGTAAATGTGCAATAGTTACTGACCTTAGGGTTAGGGTGCGGGTTAAGGTAAGTGCATATCTAGTAATGTATTTAACGTACACTTTAGGGTTAGAAGTAGGGTTTAGTTAAGTGTATATATGTTTAATTTTTGCGTGGGGGGGTGTTAGAAGTAGGGTTAAGTTAGGTGGATTACTTTTTTTTATTTTGGGTTAGAAGTAGGGTTAAGGTAGGTGTGTATGTGTTTTAACCGTTTACTTTTTTTTTTTTTTTGGAACAATGATTTCTTTCCCTCAGAAAGAAATCGCTGTTCTGAGCTGTCGATATTTTCAGCTTTCAGTGAAATGGGGTTGATCATTCATCGTTTGATGTTTTCAGCGTTCGATGATGTGATACAGACCCGAGGTGCTTGGGTGGGTGTAGTGCATTATGGGTAAGAGGGAGGTGCTCAAGAGTTGGATCCAAGTCTGGAAAATGTGGCCGAGTTGGATCCAAGGATCAGATTTGAGATCCTATCATGAGGAGGAATGAAGATGGACAACACAGATGCCAAGTTATGGTAAGACATAACTTTCTATTTTTGTAATAGTTTCTATTCTTCTTCAGTGTGTGTGTGTGTGTGTGTGTGTGTGTGTGTGTGTGTGTGTGTGTGTGTGTGTGTGTGTGGCCTGCTTGCCATTTTTTTTCTTGGAGCAAGACATGGCTGATAAGTCTAAAGCACCTTTCTGGATTTGAGAGGTGCAAAAATGTGGGCACAAGATACCTTTTTCGGACGCACACTTGTTATGTGTGTACTGACTAGTACCCCTCCATCTTCAGGAGACCTGCTTTGTATGCCATTCTTTCGGCCACAGAGCTTTAGTGGAAAGAAAACAATAAATTAATCTTAAAGGGCCTTATCTCGTTTACTTTTAGTGAGGCCAGATCTGGTTTGGAAAAAGTTAAAAGTAAGACTGATGTGTCATCTCCTTCTTCTTCCTCTTCCTCTGCTAAATCTTCATAGAAACAAAAGCAAGGGAGTGTGTCAATGCCAACTTCTTTCTTGGCATCATCTTCAAAAAAGCTAAAGTCTTTGGTTCCTACAGTTTTTTTCCAAACCAACAAAAATAGTACAAATGATACTGGTTCCTACACCTTCTTCGGAAATGAATCTACCGGATAGGACAAAGTCTTTGACACCAAAGGTTTCTGGTGAGAAGCAGCTTGACTCATCAGCACTGCATTATTGGTGCAGATTCTTTCCTCGGCGTCAAACATTTAGGCACCAAGTAAGCTATCAGTGGAGTGTACCATGTTGACACTGCCTAGAACTATATACTCACAATACTCACACTTGTTTGACCCCCGTTCCAGATAGGCTGCTTTCACCCTTTCTGGAAAGGCCAAAATCACCTTCCATTCTGTCTCTCCATTCCACCAAAAGCCTAACTGAAGATGATGTGGAAAGACTGGTGAATAAGATACTCTGGGCAATAAGACTGACAAGTTCCACTGTGGCTCCAGCCCCCATGGGCTTAGTATCCATATTTTCCTTTACCCCTCTGACACTTCCTTCTCTAACTTCAGCTGAAGCTTTAGAGCTCTTCATTCCGAATCTCCCAGTGCTGACTGTATCAGAGACAAAGGTGTCCATGTCTTCTGACCCGATTCTCGCTCTGAGATTTTTGGTTCAGTCAGAACCAGAGACCTCCCAGAGCCGCATCTGTCCTGTCGGCTCCAAGGAGCTAGAGTCAACTCCTATTTTTTGGGGCCTTCTCTGCACCTTGGAGTCTTGGCACAGATCAGTTTGGCTCTGGCTTTGGCCTTGGGAGGTGTCTCCTCAGAGTGGGGAGTGACCACGATAACAAGGCAGTCTTTCTTGGTTCCATTTTCCCTTCCCTCTTCCCGTGGACTAGCTTTTGAGGCTATGGTGAGGGCCTTGACTGCAGCAATTAGCCAGTCTGCATCTTAACATTTCAGAGCAGATACCCTTGCCTTCCTTCAGTCCAGATATTCAGTCTGTACCTCCACTGGGTCAGTGGGTGCCAAAACTGCAGGATTTCCAGATGGGAATTCCCTCTTCTTCTGATACCTCCCCAGATCATCCCACTGAGGAGGTTCCTCAAAAGAAAAAGTGCAAGAGGAAGCACTTGGATTCCCCAAAGCAATCAATCACTGAAGACACTGACTTCGATGAAGTGGAGGGATCCCCAAGGTCACCCCCTTATGATTTCTCTTTTGGAGACATCCTGGAAATATTAAAGCAGAGAGGTGACTGGAAGTCCCAAAATCCTTTTCCTGAAGAGTCAGGCTTTTGGCACTTGACCATCTACCTCTTGGGTGACTCCGCCCACTGATGAGCTCATTCAATTGATCTCTCAGCAGGCATGGAAGATCCCCGATACCACAGAACCTATCACCAGGAGACCTGACAAAAATTCTGTCTGCCCCTGATGGCAAACAGTTCTTGGCCAAGGGGTTAGCTGTTGATGCCATGGTCATGGTGGCAGCCACAAAAAAGGAACTGGCCGAGGAGAGTTCCTCTATCCATCCACCCAACAGAGAGTCTCAAGCGATGGATAGGTTTGGGAAGTGGGTCTATGCTTCATTGACCTTTGCTTTAAGGTCCTTGAATTATTGGCACACTTCACCAGACTTCAGAGGGATGTGGTCAAGGAGTTATCGGATACCCTCACGGGAACCATTTCTGAGGGCATTCAAGAGAAAGTGGCTTCCCAGTTGGCTATCCTGGAGTCTCTGTCCAATTTAAACATGAAGCTCATTACTCATGCAACTGAAGGAACTACTAGAGCAGCGGGTTCAGGTGTTGCCATTAGGAGACATGCGTGGATGTGCCTTTGTGACTTTGTGGAGCCATTTAAGTCTTCATTCATCAATGCACCCTTTGACAGATTGTCTCTGTTTGAGCCAAAGGTTAGAGAAACTTTATCCAGATGTGAGAAAGATGGAAAGACCCTTTCTGTAGTGGGACTGGAGACCAATTTTGGATCTAAGTGTACTGAATAAATTAGTTCATCAAACCAAATTCTGGATGGTCACTGTACCGTCCATTCTTCCATTTTTGGAAAAAAATGATTTGATGTGCTGAATAGATCTTCAGGATGTGTATTGCCATATAAAAATGAACAAATGATCCAGAAGATTCCTCCACTTCCCACTGGGAGCCAATAACTTTCAGTTCAGAGGTCTGCCCTTTGGTCTCATCACAGTCCCCAGAGTGTTCACTACGTGTAAGGCAGTAGTAACAGCTCATTTGAGACTGCAGGAATTCCAAGTGTTTCCGTTATATAGATGATTGGCTCATTACCACCCCCAACCAAGCATCAATTGGTAGAAGCAAGAAACCATGTACTTCACATTTGCTCTTATCTGGGAATAACTGTAAATTATGAAAAGTTGAAATTGACCCCAACTCAGAATATAGAGCTCACAGGAGCCTTTCTAAATACTCAAACTTCCCTAGCTTCTCTTCTCTCTGTGAGACTGCAGAAAATCAGACTTCAGGTACAGAAACTAATTATCAACAGAAAAGTAACTGCTCACCTAGTCCTTCAGGCACTGGGATCCATGACTGCAACTATAACTCTAGTTCCATTAGCAAGATTCCACATGAAGATACTACAATGGTTACCGGCGTCCCAATGGTGAATGTTACATCAACCCATGTCGGACCTGATTTTTATTACCAGTTGTTGCAAAAAGGATCTAGCTTGTTGGATTTGGAAGAGATTCTTATAGGCCATCCCTTTGTCCTATCACAACTCCAAGCCATAGAGACCATGAACGTCTCCCAGATGGGGTAGGCAGCACTGTCCAAGGCACTTGGTTCCCCCACAGAGGCCAACTTGTATTTCAATGTACCAGAGCTAAGGGCAATGCATTTAGGATTACAAGCCTTTCAGACTGCTCTTCCTTCAGGAATAGCTGTGATTCAAACAGACAACATGTCAGTAGTTTGGTACCTCAATAAGCAGGAAGAAACCAAATCCTATCCCCTTTGCCAAGAAGCTGTCAGAGTGTGACAATGGGCGATCTTTTCCATCCACTTTCTGATAGCAACGCACATTTTGTGGAGTTCCAGTGTGATAGCAAACATATTAAGCAAGTGTATTCTCCTGCCTCACAAATGGCCTCTCAGTCCAACAGTGACGGAAAGGATTTTCCGTCAATCGGGCCAGCTTTGCTGCGACTTGTTTACCTTTCCCCTAAAAAAGAAGTGCAGCAACTACTTTGCCCTGATCCCTCCTCTGGGGTAGTCACCAAGAGATGTTCTTATCCACGTTTCGCCCCCCTGGGCTACTGTATGCCTTTCCCCCAATTCCTCTAATCCCGAAATTTGTACAGAAAGCAATCAGGCTGAAGAGCAAAGTAATCCTCATTGCACCATATTGGCCTCAACGAATATGGTTCCCCTTTCTGTGGTCTTATGTGATTCATCAACCTTGGATTCTGGAACCAGCTCCGGACCTGTTATCTCATCCAGTGGGATTAATCCATCCGAACATTGTAAACCTCAAGCTGACAGCTTGGTTTCTCCATTTCTATTAATAGCCAGGTATCCCTCTTTCTCCTCCCTGGTATTTCAGGTATTCTTAGCCTGTCATAAACCAGCTGCTCGTAAACTCTATGCTAGTAAATGGAAGAGGTTTACCTTTTGGGCTCGCAACAACAATATTGATCCCTTTTCAGCTCCCATTGATAAGATCCTAGAATTTTAACTACACTTTTCAAGGCAGGTACTTCCCATTCTACTGTCAAAATTCAATTAGCAGCTATTTCTAATTTGTATAATGATTTTAGAGACTCCTCCCTGGCTTCTCATAAACTTTGCAAAGCCTTCTTGAAAGGAACGCTGTTGCTAAAACCACCTTACAAAGATCCTACTCCACCTTGGGATCTGAGTGTTATAAACCATTGATCTGAAGTAGTTAACTTCATTTGATCATCAACCTGTGGGTTTCGGATCCAATATGGATCAAAGTCGGCAGCTTCCCAAGCTAAAGATCCGTGCTCCTAGCTCCTCCCCCTTACCCATACTACACTGCAACCTCCTTCCAATCCTCAGATCTCATTTTTGCCGTGGCTTCGCCAAGACGTGATCTCTGAGCTCCAGGCAGGTAAAGTGGGAATTTTCATCAAACTTTAGTTGTGCGCTTTGTTAGTGTGTGTATGAGTAGTTCATTTTTTTCCCTTGTTCTCCTTTGGGTTTACCTTAAAAAAAAAAAAAAAAAAAAAGGTTTAAAGTTGTAAACTTTTTTCCCTCTTCTTGCTCTTGGTGTGTGTGTGTGTGTGTGTGTGTGTGTGTGTGTGTGTGTGTGCGCATTTGGTTAATTAGCCTTGATTAGTGTAGGGTGGCTATGTCAGAGTCTCAAAAGCCCACCTTTTCTAAATGCACAGAGTGTGGCCATAAGCTGTCACCGGCCAATGGTCACACTCTGTGCGTAGTGTGTTTAGGGGTTCCCCACCTTACTTCGGGTTGCAAAATCTGTGCAGCCTTCAACCCTCAGGCCCTGCGGGATCGCAGGGCCAAGCTGATTCTGGCGGGTCTTCTTCCAGCTGAACCAGCGGCTTCTTCTTCCTCTTCCTCAGCCTCGGCTGTGGCTGAACAAGCCCCTGGTCCTCCTCACCTGTCTGGGATTCCCACTTCAAAACAGGGCAATAGAGAGGCCAGGAAAGAGAAGCACAAAGAGAAAGATAGAGAAAGAGAAAAAGAGAGAGATAGAGACAAGGAGAGAGGTCGCAAGAGACCAGCGGACTCGGATCCGTCACCCCCCCCCTTGCTAAAGTGGTCTCCATGCCTGAAAAAGTTACTAGGCCATTTTCCCCTCGGCTCCGTTCTCCAAAATTCTCCCCGGAGCTGGAGGAGGAGGCTCGGCCCGCTTCGAGGTCATCCTCGCATCAGCCCTCCCAGCCGGTGGCATCCTCCAGATCCACAAGGAGCCTCCCTGAAGCGGACATGGACCAGATGATGAGAAGGTTCTTGCAGATTCTATTGCAGATGGGAGTGTTGCAAGAACCTTCTCATCATCCGGTCCATGTCCGGATGATGAGAAGGTTCTTGCAACACTCCCATCTGCAATAGAGTCTGCAAGAGCCTTCTCATCATCCGGTCCATGTCCGGATGATGAGAAGGTTCTTGCAGACTCTAATGCAGATGGGAGTGTTGCTGGCTCCCCCTCCCACCAGAGCGGGGAATTCGGCTCCGATGTTCACCTCGATAGCTCCTTCTGCGATCCATCCCCGGGTTTCAGAGTCCCTGGATCCAAGGTGCTCCGGAGTCAGGGGGTCGGCGTCGATGGTTCCTCCAACCTCGACGCCGGCCATGCCCTCGAGTTTGTCGGATCCTATGTCGGATCTGAGCTCTTGGAGCCAAGATCAGGGCATCGGATCCGAGGTGATGAGTGTGTCGTCGGCTCCGTTGTGGTCGGGGCATACCATTCCTCTGGGTCCGGCTGTTCCGGGCTCGGCTCCGATTCCCTTGTCAGATCCAAGGGGCACGGCTACTCATTCCACCAGTTTCAGGGAAGCCGGTTCCCCTTCGGCCTTCGACGTTGTGGAGAGGGTACTCCCAGGAAGATCGAGACCCCTCACTGTTTCCTCGGCGTCCGCCCCTGCTCCCTCGCAGTTGAGTATGTCTTCTATCATTCAGTTCTCCCAGGGACAGCCTGTGTCTGATACACCCCAGATGGTTCCCCTCGAGGAATACGAGACTGTTTGTGAGCCCTCTACGAAGAGTCCCCCCGAGGAGGTCCCTTGCAAATGCCAGCGCAAGAGGAGGCACATGGACTCCCCCGAGTCCCTCACTGAGGATACCGACTTGGAGGAAGGGGAAGGCTCCCCCAGATTGCCCCCTGAAGACGTCTCCTTCGGTGACATAATGGAAATTCTCCACCAAAGGGGAGGCTGGTCTGCCCAAAAGCCTTCCTCGGACGAGTCAGTATTTCTGTAGGCGTTCGACGCAGGCCCATCTACCTTTTGGGTGTCCGCCCAGCTGATCCTCTGGTGGACCTCATTACCACCAGAGCTTGGAAGGAACCGGACACTGTAGAGCCAATACCAAAATGGCCAGATAAAGTGTTGAGCCCTCCTACTGACAAGCTTGCATGGAGTAAAGGTTCCCCAGTTGATGCCATGGTGGTGGCGGCGGCCACCAAAAAGGAACTGGCCCAGGAAGGTTCCTTGGTTCATCCTCCAGACAAGGAGTCTAAGGCGATGGATAGTCTTGGAAAGTGGATGTATGCTTCAGCTACCTTTGCCATAAGGGTGCTGAACTATATGGCCCACGTGATTAGACTTCAGTGCGATCTTGTGAAAGAGTAAGCAAAGTCTCCCCCAGTGTCCATTTTGGCCAAGGATAAACGGTCATTCTCGGCTCGTATGGCCACTCTTAAGTTACGTACAAATACATCCATGCGTTTACTCTCTCACACCACCGAGGGGGCCGCTAGTGCAGCCGGGTCTGGTATTGCCATGAGGTGTCATTCCTGGCTTCGGCTTTGCGATTTTTCGGAACCTTTCAAGGTGTCATTCACGAATGCCCCTTTTGATGGTTCGAACCTGTTCGGGAAGACTCTCCGAGACATGCTAGTCCAGAGTGTGAAGGATGGGTAGACGCTGTTGGCCATCGGAATCCGCTTCTCCAACCCTCAAAGATCCTTCTCCAGGAACCAGCGAGGGCAGAAAAAGTTGTGGTTTCCGAAGTCTCAGCATTCCCGGAACGCCCCGGACTCCTTTTCCCCTAGAGACAGAGGGGGACAAGGTGGACGCTGGCTCAGAGGCAGAGGGGGACCAAAGAACTTCAGGTCACAGGAACCTTTTTCGGATCGACCCGCACAGCTGCCCTGAGGGGTTGCCCGACTACTCCACTCTGGAAGCAGTCGGGGGGGGCGTTTTTCAAAGCACCTAACTCAATGGGAGTCCATAACATCAGACCACTGGGTGCTTCGAATAATATCCAGAGGTTATTCCATTCCCTTCATAAACAGTCCCTTAACCACACGGTGCCTCCCGGAGGTCCCACCTACTCAAAGGGAGGCGGCAGCTTTGGAAATAGAAAAGCTGCTAGGCAAAAGAGCAATCCAGCTGGTTCCCCCAGACCAGTCCAGATCAGGCATCTATTCCAGGTTCTTTTTGGTGCCAAAAAAGATGGGGGACTTGAGGCCGATTCTTGACCTATCCACAATGAACCTGCCCATTGCCAAGGAGAAGTTCCGGATGGTCACATTCCAATCCATCCTGCCGTTCTTGCAGGAGGAAGACCGGATGTGCTCTGTAGACCTCAAGGATGCGTACTACCATATCCTGATGGACAGGCGATCCAGGAGGCTCCTCCACTTTCGGCTAGGAGCCAGTTACTACCAGTTCAGAGTCCTACCCTTTGGTCTCATCACAGCCCCCGGGGTGTGTACCAAGGTCATGGCAGTTGTAGTGGCCCACCTGTGGCTTCAGGGCATTTAGGTCTTCCCGTACCTGGACGATTGGCTCCTCACCGCCCACACCAGGCATCAACTTGTGCTAGTCAGAAATTCTTTTCTTCCCTCACCTGGCCTTCGGGGCAGCCTGCCTCAGCACCTCTAGGTGTTCCATTGGAACAAGATTTTGCTGGTGAGGACTCCTCGGACAGCCCCCCGAGGAGGTTTCTCGCAAGTCGAGGTGCAAAAGGAGGCACGTGGACTCCCCTGAGTCCCTCACTGAAGATACGTTCTTGGATGAAGGGGAAGGCTCCCCAAAGTCACCCCCTGAGGATGTCTCCTTTGGAGACATCATGGAAATGCTCAGAATCGGGGGGGGGGGGTCAGCCCCCAAGGCTTCCTCTGATGAGTCCGTATTCCTAGAGGCGTTCGAGGCAGGGCCATCTACCTCTTGGGTGCCCCCCCCGACCCCTTGGTGGATCTTATAGCCACTAGGACTTGGAGGGAGCTGGACACTGTAGAGCCTATTCCCAAGCACCCGGACAAAATCTTGAGCCCCCCGTCAGAGAGAACCTATTGGAGCAAAGGTCCCCCTGTGCATGCCATGTTGGTGGCGGCAGCCACCAAGAGAAAGTTGGCTCAGGAGAGCCCCATGGTTCATCCACCGAGCAAGGAGTCTCGTGCGATGGACCGCCTTGGGAAGCGGGCCTTCAGTTCAGCGACCTTCTCCTTGAGGGCCATGAACTATATGGCACACGTCATTCGGATGCAGCGGGATCTAATTAAAGAATATGCTGCTTCCCCCCCCAAGGGTCCATTTCGGAGGGGGACAAGCAATTGTACTCCTCCCGAATGTCCATCCTACGTTTTATTTCCAACACCTCTATGCGACTCTTGTCTCACGCCACTGAGGGAGCTGCTAGAGCAGGCGGAGTCGGGCTGGTCATGAGGAGGCAAGCCTGGCTCCGACATTGTGACTTCTCAGAATCCTTTAAGGCGTCATTTGTGAATGCCCCTTTTGATGGTTCTGCTTTGTTTGGCAAAACCGTTTGCGACACCCTTGTCCAGAGCGAGAAAGACGGGAAGACGTTGTCTGCCGTCGGAGTCCGCTTCTCTGCTCCCCAGAGGTCCTTTACCAAGAACCAAAAGGATCGGAAGAAGATGTGGTCCCGGAAATCGCATCAATCCCAGTCTGCTCCAGACAGCCAGTCCTCTCGTGGCAGAGGAGGACAGGTAGGACGCCGCCCTAGAGGCAGAGGGGGTCCCAGGAATTTTGGGTCCAGAGAACCTTTCTCTGAGAGGCCCACGCAGAACCCCTGAGGGGTTACCCAGCTGATCCACAATGGAGGCAGTCGGGGGACGTTTTTCGAAGCCCCTAGCAATGTGGGAGTCCATAACAATGGATCGCTGGGTGCTTCGGGTTATATCCAGAGGATACCAAATTCCCTTTTTTGTAACCCCCAGAATCAGTAGCCTCCTCGATGTACCACCCAATCAGAAGGAGGCGGCTGCTGCAGAAATTCAGCAGCTCTTACAAAAAAGAGCCGTCCAGCCCCCCCAGATCAGCACGGATCAGGGTTTTACTCCAGGTTCTTTCTGGTGCCAAAAAAGACGGGGGACGTCAGGCCCATCTTGGACCTGTCTCTCTTGAACCTGGCAGTACCAAAAGTAAAGTTCCGGATGGTCACTCTGCAATCTATCCTCCCACTACTACGGGAGAATGACTGGATGTGCTCAGTAGATCTCAAGGATGCGTACCATCATATTCTCGTAGACAGACGCTCCAGGAGGTTTCTCCGCTTCCGGCTGGGAGCCAGCCATTTGCAGTTCAGGTCCCTTCCCTTCAGTCTCACCTCAGCCCCCAGGGTGTTGCCCAAGGTCTTGGCAGTGATAGCGGCCCACCTGAGACTCCAGGGGATTCAGGTCTTTCCGTACCTGGACGACTGGCTCCTTACCACCCCAACAAGGCATCTTCTTTGCTCATGCAGGGATTACTTCCTCAATCTGGCTCCACTCTTAGGGTTGACCATCAACACGGCCAAGTCCTCCCTGGCTCCTACACAAGTGTTGGATTTCATAGGGGCGAGGTTGGACTCCAGACTGATGCTTGCTTTCTTGACTCCAGATCGGCTTCAGAACCTGAGGTTGCATGTGCAGGCCATCCTTCAACTTCAAGCTCCTTCGGCGGAATTGGTCCTGAGGGCTCTAGGGTCCATGGCGGCAGCAATTCCGCTGCTGCCATTGGCCCAGTTGAATATGAGAGTTATACAATGGACCCTCCAGGTACAATGGTCCCTATCTCGCAATCCCCTTTCTCATCTCATCCCCCTAAGCAGGGTTTGCAGAAGGTCGCTCGTGTGGTGGCTCCAGTCCTCCAATCTCCACTCGGGACGCCCCTTCTCGGCATCAACTTGTGCTAGTCAGAAATTCTTTTCTTCAGTTGTCGAACCTACTGGGTATTAAAATAAACCTTACGATGTCCTCTCTTCAACCTGTTCAGATTCTGAACTTGATAGGGGCAAAAATAGATTCTCTTCAGGCCAGGATATTTTTGACCCCAGAGAGACTTCGGAACCTGACCCTTCATGTTGTGGCACTTCTTCAGATTCCTTCACCCCATGCAGAGTTAGTTCTGAGAGCCTTAGGGTCCATGGCAGCAGCTATAAATCTCATTCCTTGTGCACGTCTGCATATGAGAGTGTTACAGTGGATGTTACAAGTTCAGTGGTCTCTGTTATACCAGCCCCTAGACTTCCCGATTCCTCTAAGCAAGGTGTGCAAAGCTTCTCTCATGTGGTGGCTTCAATCCCAGGATCTACGAGAAGGACGCCCCTTTGTTACACCTCTGCCCCAAGCCATGGTGATCACGGATGCCTCCCGTCTAGGGTGGGGGGGGGCATTGCTCGTGCAGGACTGTCCAAGGCACGTGGACCCCAAATGAGACCATTCTGCATATCAGTGTTCTGGAGATGAGAGCAGTCCTTTTAGCGTTGCAGGTCCTTCATGCTTCTCTTCCTCTGGGAAGTATTGCGATTCAGTCAGACAGTATGTCAGTGGTCTGGTATATCAACAAACAGGGGAGAACCAAGTCCTACCCACTTTGTCAATAGGACATGAGAGTGTGGGAATGGGCGATCTCCACCAACCGTTTTCTGATAGCAACGCACATTCCGGGTCGGTCCAAAATTTTGGTGGACAAACTGAGCAGGACTATCCTTTTGCCTTACGAGTGGTCTCTGAACCCTTAGGTAGTGGAACAAATCTTCCTCAAGTGGGGTCAGCCTTGCTGCAATCTCTTCGCATCTCTGTCCAACGCGAAGTGCACCAAGTTATTCACTCTGATTCCCCCACAGGGGGAACCCCCAGAGACGCTCTTGTCCATGCTTGGCCACGTGGTCTTCTTTATGCGTACCCCCCACTTCCTCTCATGACAAAATTCTTACAGAAAGCTCGGTAGTTGGGGAGCAGGATTATCCTCATAGCCCCATTCTGGCCTCGTCAGATTTGGTTTCTCTGCCTACGGTCTCATCTAGTAGCTCTGCCCTGGATATTGGATCCCATTCCAGATCTCATTCGTCATCCCTCGAGAATTCCTCCACTGAATCTGGACAGCCTCAAGCTTACTGCTTGGTTGCTCCAGTTCCATTAATTGCCAGGACTCCCAGTCTCTCTTCCCCCATTAAGTCCATTCTGTTGGCGGCACACAAGTCCTCTACCAGGAAGGTGTACCATAGTAAATGGAAGCGTTTTTCCATTTGGGCTTCTCAGAGAAATTTGGATCCTTTTACCGCACCTGTTCCAGTGATGTTAGATTTTTTTGTCTCAAAATTTCCAGCAGGGGGCCAGCTCTTCCACAGTGAAAGTCCAGCTGGCGGCTACATCCCATTTTCAAGTAGGAGAAAATTTAGGTTCTCTAGCTGCTGCCAGAATTTGTAAGACTTTTATCAAAGGTACTTTTTTATTGAAACCTCCTATTAAGCATCCTTCTCCTTCGTAGGATTTGACCTTGGTTCTTCAGGCCTTAGTAGCACCTCCATTCCAACCCACAGCATCAGTTGATTTGAAATTCTTGTCGTGGAAGACAGCTTTCCTGGTGGCTATCACTTCGGCCAGAAGAGTGTCGGAGCTTCAAGCCTTATGTATGAAACCCCCGTACTTCGTCTTTCATAAGGATAGGGTGTCTCTCAGGACTAACCCTTCTTTCCTTCCTAAATTTGCTTTAGGAGTCAAACATTAATCAGTCTATTACTCTCCCAGTATTATTCCCTAACTTTCAAAATAAAGGGGAATACAAACTTCATTTGCTGGACATTCACAGACAGTTACGCTTTTACTTACATAGGTCTAAACCCTTCTGTAAGTCTGATCAGCTTTTTGTTTCCTTCGCTAAACCCTTTTTGGGGAAACCAGTTTCAAAGGTGACTCTTGCTAGATGGATCTCTCTTTGTATTTTACAGGCATACAAGGAACTTGGATTACTGGAACCAGACAGGGTTCATGCTCACTCTACTCGTTCTATGGCTACCTCTGCTGCATTTTGGTCCAGAGTTTCCCTGGATGACATTTGTTCAGTGGCTACCTGGGCTTCCTCTTACACTTTTATTACTCATTATAAACTGGATATGGTGTCTAGAGGAAGGGCTTCTTTTGGTTCTGCAGTGCTCTGGAATATCCTTTCTTAAGGGCCTCCCAAGATTTTTGGTAGCTGGGGACTCTGTCCTACATGTTGATGATCAAATGAAGTTAACTACTTCAGATAAAGAAGTTATGTACTCACCATAGCATTCCATCTGAGTAGTTAGACTTCATTTATCAGCAGCCTTCCCTCCCTCCTTCCCACTGACCTTGGTGGTTTATGTCTGTGTTTTGGGCTCACTGTCCTGGGTCTGGTGAGCCTAGTTTATGTATTCTGGTCAGGTTTTGCCTCTTAGGTTGTTGTGTGTCACACAGTGGGTGGCAAACGCGATCTGAGGATTGGGAGGCGGTTGCAGTGTAGTATGGGTAAGGGGGAGGAGCTTGGAGCTTGGATCTTTAGCTTGGGAAGCTGGCAGCTCGGATCTGTATCGGATCCGAAACCCACAGGTTGCTGACAAATGAAGTCTAACTACTCAGATGGAACGTTATGGTGAGTACATAACTTTTTTTTCAATCTCCTTTTGAACCATCAGCTGAATGTGATCTAAAGTTTTTTATCCTGGAAAACTATATTTTTAGTAGCAATAACTTCTGCCAGAAAGATTTCAGAAATACAAGCCTTATCATGTAGACCTCCTTATATTATTTTAACATATATAGAGTGTCACTAAGAACCAATCCTTCCTTTTTACCTAAGGTAGTGTCAGAGACAAGTATAAATCAGACTATTAATTTACCATTACTTTTTCCAATTTTGCTAAAAAAGGTGAATATTGCTTACATTTTTTTAGATGTTCACAGACAATTGCACTTTTATTTACACAGAGCTGAGAAAATAAAACAATCCAACCAATTATTTGTGTCATTTTCACCTAGAAGACCTGTCCAACCAGTGAGCAAAGTGATACTAGCCAGATGGCTCAAAGATAGCTTTTCTTTTATTTATAATAAAAACAAAATTAATTTGCTTAGGCCTTTAAAGGCTCATTCTACAAGAGCAGTTGCTACTTCAGCAGTTTTATAATCTAGAGCTTCTATGGATTCCACTTGTGCAGTAGCAACTTAGGGTACTCCTCATACCTTTATTACTCATTACAAATTGGATTTGTTTTCCAGGGGAAGAGTGTAATTTGGTTTTATGGTGCTCAGGAATATCAACTCATTCCCTCCAGTACAGCTCTTTTGAGTGTGTACCTTTAATTCCCAGCGGGTGTGGCTTAAGCCTTTAAAAAATTGAGTTATTACCTAACAATGCTAACAAATACTCACTGACACAGGTTAAATATCAATACAGTTGTGTTTGCCATCACGTATGCTTCAAGATAAAATATTCTGATACCTTGTATGTAAAATGGTTTTGGAATTATTAATGCAAATATGAACAGCAATATTTGACGCTTAGAGGCGCAGTAGGAGGTAACTGCAGAAACACCTGTAGGCACACTTGGCTGTAATGAGTTAAGTCGACCCAAGGCCTAAGATAGCTGGGGACTCTGTCCCATATATCGAGGATAAAATGAAAACTGACAACATCAGATAAAGAAGTTATGTACTCACCATAACATTCCATCTGTGTTGTTCATTTTAATTTATCCTTGACTCCCCACCCTCCTTCCCCCTACCCTTAAGTTTTGGTGGTTTGTATAATGGATGTATGCCACTTCTATTATTGTTATTATTATTATTATTATTATTATTATTATTATTATTATTATTATCATTATTATTATGTGATTCCAAATATGGACTATATGAAAGTTTTTGAGTTTCTATCACTCTGTCTTTCTGCAAACTCGATCTGAGGTAACAGGGAAAGGAGCATTGTAGCATTGTGGGTAAGGGTTAGGCTCAAGAGTTTTTGGCTTCCATGAGCTGTAGTAATGGACGAGTCAGTTCTGATGCTCGTAGCTGAACCCATATGTCAAGGATAAATGAAAATGGACAACACAGATCGAATGTTATGGTGAGTACATAACTTCTTTGTTCAGAAAATCCCAAGGATCTTTCCAGGACACACATGGAGGAGGCAACCCCAGAGGAAGAGGAGTGAACTCAAACAGTAGATGCCGCCCTCATGGCAGAGGTGGCTCACAGAACCAAGGTTTCAGAGATTCTTTCTTTGGTAAACCTTTTTAGTGCTCCTGAAAGGAGGCACGATTGTCCCTCTCTGAAGGCAGTCAGGGGTCGTTTGTCCCTGCACCGGAGAGTCTGACTAGAAATAAAAACAGATAATTGGGTACAGAGGATCATTTCCAGAGGTTATATAATACCATTTTCCCGTTATCTTCCCGAGTCAAAAAAATTCCCCAATGTTTCCCCCAATCAGATGGAACAAGCAGCAATTCATATTCAAAGGCTGCTAGAAAAAAAGAGTCGTGCAAAAGGTCCCCCCAGACCAGTTAGAATCCAGAACTTACTCAAGGTTTTTTTAAGCGCCAAAGAAAACAAGGGACTAGAGACCAGTTCTGGATTTGAGCATCTTAAACAAATCGGTTTGAAAGACCAAGAACTGGATGGTCACGGTTCAGTCCATTCTTCCATTTTTGGAAAAGGACAGTTGGATGTGCTTAATAGATTTCCAGGATCCATACTGTCATATAAAGATGAACAGATGATCCAGGAGATTTTTATGCTTCTGGCTGGGAGCCAGTCAGTACTAGTTCAGATTTCTGCCCTTTGGTCTCACCACAGCTCAGGGTGTTTGCCAAATCAGTCATAGCAGTTCACTTGAGACTGCACGGATTCCAGGTGTTTCCATATTTAGACGATTGGCTCATCTCCATCCCAACCAGGCATCAGCTCATTTTGGCAAGGGAAAAAGTGATCCAAACATGTGCTTTACTAGGAATCACCATAAAGTATGAAAAATCTCATCTAGAACCAAGTCAAAGTCTAGAGTTCATAATAGCATTGCTTGATACAAAATCAGCTGCAGCCTCGCTTTCCCTATCCAGAGTTCAGACAATAAGATTGCAAGTAAAAAAGATAGTTTGCAGTACCAAAATTTCAGCCTGCTTGGTCCTTCAGGCCTTAGGGTCAATGGCAGCAGCAATAGCATTACTGTCCTTAGCCAGATTTTACATGAGAGTTACAATGGTCAGTACTTCACCTCCCTTTATTGGTTCCGATATGGATCACCAGTACATACAAAAAGGATATTATGTGGTGGATTCAATCAGAAGAGGTTCTACAAAGCCATTTGTTCGTTCCCCCTCAGCCCAAGGTCATTGTGACCATGGATGCTTCACAGCTAGGGTGGGGAGACTTTACCTGGGAAAGGCAGTACAAGGCACAGGGTCCCCCCGAAGAGGCTGCTTTGCATATCAGTGTCCTCAAGCTGAGAGCAGCACTTCTAGCATTGCAGGCTTTTCAGATTGCACTCCCTTCAGGAATGATTGCGATTCAGAGAACATGTCAGTAGTTTGTTACATCTAGAAACAAGGAGGAACCAGATCTTACCCACTGTGTCGAGAAGGTCTCAGGGTTTGGCAATGGGCGATCTCGTACAACCGCAAAGCATATTCCGGGGAAGTTCAATGTATTAGCGGACAAACTGAGCAGGTACATATTACTATCTCACGAATGGTCCCTCAACAAAAACTTCATGAAATTGATTTTCTAACAGTGGGGCC
Source organism: Protopterus annectens (assembly GCF_019279795.1). Classification (NCBI taxonomy): domain Eukaryota; kingdom Metazoa; phylum Chordata; order Ceratodontiformes; family Protopteridae; genus Protopterus; species Protopterus annectens. The sequence continues at coordinate 718,834,457 of NC_056744.1, forward strand.
AGCCTTACTGCAGTCTCTTTGCATCTCCCCTAAACAACAAGTGCAGCAGCCACTTTACCCTAATCCCCCACGGGGTGTCACAGAGGGATGCTCTTCTCCAGGATTGCCCTTCCCCAGTCTGCTTTATGCTTATCCAAAACTTCCTTTGATTCCAAAGTTCCTACAGAGAGCTGACAGTTTGCAGAGCAAAGTCAACCTCAGTGCACCCTATTGGCCTCGACAGATTTGGTTCCTGTTCCTATGGCCTCATTTAATTCATCAGCCTTGGATTCTGGACCCAGTTCCAGATCTGCTGTCTCACCTGAAAGGCATGATGTATTCAGACCTCCCCAATCTGAAGCTGACAGCTTAGTTTCTCCATTTTCAGTAATGGCCAGACAACCTATGCTCTCGTCTCCTGTCCACCAGATTTTGTTATTCTCCCTTAAACCATGTACAAGGAAACTTTATGCTAGTAAATGGAAAAGATTTGTACACTGGGCACTTCAAAATGATGTGAAACCCTTTTCTGCCCTGCTTCATAGTATTCTTGATTTCTTTTTTTTTTTCAAGAACATTTTTATTTTGTTTTCATTATAAACATACGCAAATGTACATATAACAAATATAATAAAACAGTAGTTAACTATTTACAATATTTGCATTCATCCATGATAAACAATCATTTTATCCATGAGAAGTTATCAGTATTTGTTCAAAAGGTTTCCCATTTTTTGCCATGCTATTTTTTTATGAGTAATGTTATGAGTTCTATAACAAATGGTTTGCAGTTCTTTTTTACAAACAACTTTTGCTAAATTAATAAAATCTTTAAACATCAAATCTTGTTTACTTTTCCAGTTCAAAGTAATAACTTTTCTGGCAATTGCAAGAATTGACCAGAGTAACTGAATCTGAGATTTAGGTATTACATTAGGTATAGGAACATTGAAGAGGATTAGTGAGTTAAAACTATGACAGTTATCAGACCATAAAGCATTTACAAAATATCTGAGGTCTTTCCAGTATTGAACAACATTTCTACATTCAATGAACATGTGAACCCAGTTGGCCTCTAGTAATTCATCACATTTCCAACATTTACTTTCACTGTTTTTGTGTATAAGATTTATTTTATGTGGAATACAGAAACTCCTTTTCATAAATTACCATGTATACAATCTCCGGTATAATGAAGGAGAGGTACCATACGTAGAATTCAATAACAATTTTTTGGATTCATCAGATATTTGTTCTCCATTAATCTTTACATAGTAATTCCAAATATCTGAGTCAAACTTTAGAGTGTCTTCTCTTAGTATCTTATAGATAGGTGAGATACTTAACTTTTTATTATTTATCTTTTCAAGGCACCTAATAAAAAGCTGAATCAAACTAGGTATAGATTCAGTCTGTAGGTTGATTGATACTCTCATTTTGTTTTCTATAAACTGCCGTAATGCTTGTATAAACAACCAACTGTCTTGACTATTATCAAAACTACATAAAGGAGAGTTTAGTGGTTTAATACTCTTAGTTTCAATAAACTGATGCCAGAATATCATGTTATTTTCCTTTAATTTTGCATCTCATTGATGTTGAAAGAATCTAGGCAATTAGGGGAGTGTGCTATAGGGAATATAAGAAATAGAAATTGTTTAATGTTGTAATTACAATCAATTATATTTTTAAAGTTATTAAATATTTGATTAATGCCATAAGAAAAATGATCAAACTTATTAAATAAACAAAATTCACATAAAGCCATTGAACTCTACTTATTCCATTTTGTTCCTTAAACTGATTTTCTATAGTTCTGACATCAGTTATATGAATCTCATGTATTATTTTCCAACCAGATATATAGGTAGGTGTGATCCATTACATTAATTATAACTGATTTGGAATAAAGATCTAAGCTAGGGAATGCTATCCCATTACTATGTCAAGCTCTAATGTGCTATTTATATACAATCCTAGGTTTTAAGGGGAACCATAAAAATTTAAGTAAAATGGAATCTAATTTTTAAGTAAGTTTTTGGGAGGGGGTAGTATCAATGGCTGTATATAAAACAAAATTTTAGGTAAAATTATCACTTTAATTAAATATATATAGATATGTGTGATCCATTACATTAATTATAACTGATTTGGAATAAAGATCTAAGCTAGGGAATGCTGTCCCATTACTATGCCAAGCTCTAATGTGCCATTTATATGCAATCCTAGGTTTTAAGGGAAACCATACAAATTTAAGTAGCATGGAATCTAATTTTTTAAGTAAGTTTTTGGGAGGGGGTAGTATCAATGACTGTATATAAAACAAAATTTTAGGTAAAATTATCACTTCATTGTGAAGAACATTTTATTCCATCTTTTCATTAGTTCACTAATGGTGGTTATTAAATTATTGTAGTTTAGTTTAACAGACTCTTTCCATGTACTCTTTATACTGACACCCAAATATTCTAATACATCCTTCTCCCAATTAAACAGGCTATTCTCTCGTAGGTTTTTGTTGATTGTTAATTAGTAATGTTTTGGATTTATTATGATTAAAATTAAGCCCTGTAATTCTTTCAAACTTGCTTAAGGTATTTATGACATCATAGAAAGAACGATCAATATCACCCAACATTAACAACATATCATCAGAAAATAATTGTATCTTAGGACAATAGTCCTTATTAATTTGAAAGCCTTTTATATTTTGCTTGTTTCTGATATATGTAGCAAAAGGGTTCCATTGAAAGAGCAAACAATAATGGTATCGAATGACAACCTTATCTAGTTTCCTTGAGGATTTCTAGTGGTGAGGATAGACATGATCTGATTTTCACATAAGCTTGTGCTCCACTATAAATTTTCATTAATAAGTTGACAAAATCTGAGGAGAATTCAAAACCAATCGGAATTCTTTGCAGATATGACCAACTAATAGAATCAAAAGCCTTTCTATGTCTAGGCTCATAATAGTTGTTTTTTGTATTTGCATGCTATGTCTATTAATGATAGTAATTTAATAATGTTATCTTGCACTTTTCTATGAAGAATGAACCCTGTCTGATCATTATGTATTAGATTAGGTAATATTTTCTTTATCCTATTAGCTAATATTGTCATGAAAATTTTATAATCAGTGTTTAGTAATGAAATTGGCCTATATGAATCACAAGATTTAGGTTCCTTTCCTTGTTTTAATATGGGGGAGATAACAGAGAATTTCCACGATGGGGACGTTATACATTTTTGCTTAACCATAATAAAGGCACTCATCGTTTTCTTTGTTATATATTCAGGAAAAGTCTTATATAGTTCAGGAATTATTCCATCCAGTCCTGCAGCTTTATTATCTTTTAAAGTTTTTATTTGCTCTTTCACTTCTGTTAGTGTTATTTGTTTACTTAGTATGTTATTTTGTTGCATTGACACCTTAGTAGTTATATTTTCTTGAATAAAAGTATTTATTACATTATCTGTCTCCAAATGTGGTGTGTTATTATTTATATCTTTATAGTAGTTTTTGAACACTTCTAATATGCTCATTAAGTTAGATGTACTCTTAACTGAACCATCACTTTTATATTTAATCTCATTAATAAGATTTTGATTGTGTATTTTTTGGGTCTTACCTCTATTTTATGTAGATATTTGGGATTTACAGCAGAAGATTGTAATTTAATTTTTTCCAGGTTTATGGCTACCTTATGATTCAGAACGTCTAAGTATTTTTGATTTAACTTAGTAATTTCATTATGTGCTACTTTATTTGGTTTTGCATCCATTTTTATCTTGTCTATGTTTTTTGTAAGTCTAAAAGTTCTTTGTTCCTCTCTCTCCTTTTTTTAAGGTACCAAGATTTTATTCTACCATATATATAAACTTTAAAGGTGTCCCATAGTATTGTATCAGTCACTTCACCATTATCATTTGTTTCCATAAACATGTCTATTTCTTTCATTATCCATTCCCTAAAGTCTTTTAACTTAGTTATGTAAGCAGGAATTCTCTGTAGAAATCTTAAATCATCTGTATGCGTAGTTAATGTAAAGTTTATAGCATTATGGTCCGAAAGTGGACAAGTCATTATAGATACATCACTTATTTTAGAGTATATATTATTTGATACAAAGACCTTATCAGTGTTTGTTTGTGTACCAAACCAATATGAATAGTGAGTATAGAATAAGGAATAATGTTCTCATAGGCTCATAGGTTCATACTAGGCTATCTGCCCTGGGGCATTTATAAGCCCAACCAGAGTGTGTTTGGCTTTCGCCACCCCTTGGAATGAGTATACTGTGCCCATTTTAAGGTTTAGTTTACTGTACCTCTGTCTAGCAGTGACACAGAAGTGACCCCCGGGGTAAACCTACGATCTCCCATCCACCCGTCAAGATTTCTCTTGAAGAGAGTCAGTGAGGGGCTCTGCCTAACATGGACTGGGATTTTATTCCAGAGTGAAGGGAGCATCTGGGTTATGAATCTGTCTCTCCAGCATGTCCTATTTATTTCTGTGCTGAGGTTCAAATCTCTCGCTCGCGTAGCTCTGGTGGGTTTGGATTTTCTGAGGTGGAGCATGTCCATTAATTCCGGGTTGGACATGGCCTTGTACGTCAGGCATAGATCGCCTCTGAGTAGGCAGTATGCTACTGAGTAGAGCTGGAGTTTCTTTAGCCGGGCAGCATATGGCATATGTTTGAGTCCCTTAATCCTCTTGGTGAGGTACTTTTGGGGTCTTTCCAATTGCTGCAGGTGTCAGGTAAGGTACATCCGAAATGGGGCATTGTACTCAATTATGGGCCTGATGAGGGAAGAGTAAAGGGGCACAATGACCTCTCCCGATCTAGATGTGAATCCCTTCATGATAAGGTGGGCAATATAGAAGGTCTTTCTAACCACTTTGGCAATGTGAGTGTCAAACAAGAGGTTACTGTCAACTTGGGTCCCTAGGTCCCTAATTACTTCTTCCGTACTTAATGGATTACCAACTATGTGGTAATTTGTGGGCACTTTGTTTTTCCCAAAGGGTATGACTATACACTTTTTGGCATTTAGTTTAAGGCCATGGCTCTGGCACCAGTTTTCCGTTTCTATGAGACCCTTTTGAAGGATGCTTGTGTCCGCTGGAGAATCAATTATGGAGCCCAGGTTGCAGTCATCTGCGAACTTGGTCAGACACAATCCTCCCATGTTAGCCTGTACCTCAGAAAAATACCGAACAAGAGAGGTCCCAGGACCGAGCCCTGTGACTGGTTTAGAGTCTGACATGGCTCCAGCAGTTCTGACCTTGTGGGTTCTGTCTTTGAGCCAGTTTGCAACCCATCTTATGACATAGGGGTTTATATTTAAGCTGGAGAGCTTGTCTATGATGCCCAAGTGGGGTATTGTGTCGAAGCCTTTTGCAAGGTCAAGGTAGGCTGTGTGAACTACCTTACCCTCGTCAATGGCCTTGGTGACTGTTTCAAAGAAGTCGACCAGGTTCAAGAGGCAGGATCTGCCCTTAACAAAGCTGAATTGGGTAGGATCCAGTGTCTGTAGGTCCCCAATGTCTTTGTTAATGAGTTCCATAATGATCCTCTCCATAGCTTTGCAGACCAGACTCGTCAAGCTTATGGGGCGGTAGTCTCCAGGGTCCATAGAAGCACCTCCTTTGTGGAGTGGGACCACTGTTGCTGTACGCCATTTTTTGGGTACATATCCTGTAGTAAGGCTGAGATTTTAGTTTTGGAGAGGGCGGCTCTCACCTGGGCATCTTAGATGTCAAGGAGGCAACACTCTGCTGGGATAGATATTTGTCCCTTTGGGGGGGAGTGGGGAGAAAAATTTGCACTGAACCTGTCTGCTAGTATGTTGGCAATGTCTGTGGGTTCAGTGTATTTTTTGTCATTTTGGACTAACTCTGAGCATATCTGGGAGTTTCCACTCAGGTTTCTAACATAACTAAAGAAAACCTTGTGATTATCTTTAGTGTCTTGTGCAATTTTTCTCTCAAATTTGGCCTTGGATGATTTTATGAGTGATCTTAATTTTTTGCTAGTACTGATCAGAGATACCTTCCCTTTTATGGATTTTGCTCTATCATGTAGTAGCTTCCTCCTTCTGTTGTATAGTTTATTAATGGCTGGGGTCCACCAGACAGGATGCCTGCCTTCGGGGGAATGGGTCTTGGTTTTATTTGGGATTGCATGATCCATGCATTCCTGTAGGTGTCCATAGAATGCGTTTATAAAGGATTCAGCAGAGTGAGCTGTGGTTTCCACTAGCCCGGGGGCCTTGAAGGATTCCGCTTCGGTCTTAAGAAGTGTGAAGTCAGCTTTTGAGAAGTTCTTCACTGTCGTCTTCTGTGTTAGGGGTGGGGTCGGGATGTGGATTTCCAGGGAGATTAATTTATGGTCCGATCTTACCAACGAGGGGTATACTTCAGGTATGGAGCATTGTGTCCCCATGTTTGTGATGATCAGGTCTAATATGTTTTCCTCTCTTGTGGGAGAGGTGACTAGTTGTTCCATAGCATTTGAGTTTATGAATTCTAGGAACCTTTGGGCTAGGGTATTGGGGCTTGAGTAATCCTCCCAGTCTATGTTTGGGTAGTTGAAGTCCCCCAGTATGATGGTGTTTGGAGAGACCTTCATATTCTCCAGTGTCTTTAGGAAGGTTAAGTGGGGTTCCTGAGTTTGAGAGGGTGGTCTGTAGCATGCTACAAACTGGAGGGCGGTTTTGCCCACTGTTAGTTGCACATGGATGGTCTCCGATGCTTCGTGCATTGCCACTAACCTGAAGGTGTGGGTATCCTTGATGAATATGGATACTCCCCCTCCTTTTGTGGTTTGGTCCAAGTTCTGGGGCCGAAAAGCATGATATGAGGTATAACCTGGTAGTGCTGGGGTGCTCTCTGGAGCCTTGAACCAGGTTTCTGTTACTGCACAGACATCGATGTTCTCCATACTGAGGAGGGCTTCGAGAGCGTGCATCTTGAGGTTTAGACTTCTGGCATTGAGCAGCATTACCCTTAGTTTCTTTTTACTTGTGTTTTTTAGGGAGGTGGGTTTGTCTTTTGAGCCTTGCCTAAAAAAGGCACTATGGGGGTGGCAAGTGCCTTTGCCAATATCCGAAAGCCCAGGGTGACAGGTGCAAGCCATCCCTTGCGAAGCAGCGTGGCTTGTCGAGCATGTCATCCCAAGCAGACAGACATTGGATCCCCTTAGAATGACACCAATACTTAAGCCAATTGTTAAAATTGATCATTTTGTCTTTGTACTGTGGCATTATTCTTGGTGAGGGTAAGATGCTGCTCTTAGACCATGTATATCTTTAAGGTTCATCTGGTTTGTAAAGTCATTTAACTTCTTGGCTTGAGATGTAATTTCCCCTTTTGCATTTAAAGTAATCAGGTCCAGATATTTGTCAACATATTTAGTACTCAGTCCTGGTATCCAGTATGTATTAATCAAAGTATAATACTTCCTTTTGATTTCCAAAATAACCATGCTTAGCATCCCATCTTTATCTGAAATTATATATATAATTCTTGGCATATTATAAGTATTTTTCCACAGAATAAGAGTGCCTCTTGTCTTAGTCTTAAAACATGAATCAGCCAGAATGGTATAGCCATTGGATGAGTATTTTTATAGATCTTTTTTTACTAGATGGGTTTCCTGTAAAAAGATGATCTCGGCTTTATGCATTTTGATATAGTTAAGCAAACCAGCTCTTTTGACATTATTGTTCAAACCATTAATATTTAATGATAAACATTTATAAGCCATTGACTATAATGTATATGCTATTACTAACTGAAAGACCTTTCTTCCATGTTGACTTGCAATCTACTGAAAACATACTTATCATGGATGCATAACGTGTATTAAGCACTACTTTCAAAAACCCAAAACTACTTACAAACACATACATGAAACATAAAGTTTCTGGTTTAGTTAAAAACTTAACTAAACCATCCATCCACCACCTCTCCAATACCAAAAGACACAAATTATCCATCTCTGCTTAGAATATAGTATGAAAACAAAGAAGAAAAACATGAAAGCAACTAAAGAAATCTGAATCCATGAAATATACATTAGAATGAGAGTGTCCAATATATCTGAAGCTATATGAATATGTCACATATGATAATAGCACCTCTAATACATAGGTATGCCAGAAATACACATCAGATCAAAGTATGTATAAACATTAGAAGCTGAATGTTAAGAAGATTGTCAATATTTCCAAGACTTTTCAAGAAACATCAGATGATTTTACCATTTTATCAGTCATCTATCTAACATTTTTCATGTAAGGATATCTTGAATATATATATATATATATATATATATATATATATATATATATATATATATATAAAACACTTATTACAACATAACTATTATATTTTGCAATTATACACATATTACTTAGATGTATTAACAATATCTATGTTGACGTCTTTCATCAGGAAGGGGGAGAGAGAGAAAAAAAAGGGGGGCCTCACAACCCTCTGTTTAGTAATTAAAGGTTTAGTTATATAACATAAGTCTGATGTTAATATGCATGAGTTTTCTAATGCATCTCCTAGTTCACTTGATGTAATTTAGTTACTAATAGTGTCAATGAATCTGCAGAATGTATGAATCTATAAGAGAACATAGGCATTTTCAAAGGAGTTAAACACTTTTATCAGAACTAATTATTTACCATTTAAACTATCTAATGAAGGATAGCAGAATTTCAAGAGAAAAGAATTTTAAGTACAACCATTTAACAAGTTCAAAAGGTCAAATGATGTCATCGCTGTTGTTTCCTCAAGCTGCAGCTTCCTAAACTTGTTAAAAAGTATCTAAATAGGCTTATGCACAACAGAAGTTGTCAGTAGTGAAGAAAAAGCATTTTCAGTGGGAAATTTAGATCCTGAAGCTTTTAGAGTTTACAGAAAGCAAAAAAAAAAAAAAAAAAAACGCTCAAGCTGCCTTGTCAGTGCATGTCATGAATCCCCACAATGAGAACAGTGACACAGACCAACAGTTTCCTCACAAAACTTCAACATCATGAAAAAATGAACCCTTTTATATAAAAACAGCTATTTAGAAGTAACAACAGCTGCCTCAAATCAGAAATCATATTATAACATTGCAATCATTTACCCACCAGTTAAAAAAGGGAACATAGTATATATATATATATATATATATATATATATATATATATATATATATATATATATATATAAAACTTATATTTAGCTATCTGTAAAACACCATCAATGCACTGTATTAATGTTTAAATGTATCTAAACAAAGAGTCTAAAACATCTACTTAGAAACACTAATCAGAAACACCTTGTTACCCCACCACTGACCCACTAGAAAAAATGCACTTTAGTATTAAATCAAATTATACTATTACTGAATAATTAGAAGACGTGCATCATTTGCAATTATTTAAAAGGGAGAAGTATGTAAAAAGAAAAGGAACACTGGTAAAAAAGAATAGGAAGAAAGAAAGAGAGAGAAAGAGAGAGAATGTTATTTAAATATTTAGTACTATATGTAATTAGAAGAAGTAGATATAGAAAAGAAAAGAGAAAGTTAATAATAAAAATGATTTACATTACTTTACAGCATAGAGACTTTCCAGAATCAAATATAGTATGATTCATAAAACAAAGCATTTAAAATTAGAAGGAATTTATTCATTTGTCCTTTAGTTTCTTAGTTTTGTTTGCTCCTTCCTTCACAGACCATCCATTTTTTTGTTGCCTGTCTCTTCAAACTCTGGGATGACCGTTCAATTTCTTCTATGTCCGACAGTATTTTCTTCTTTTGGATAAATTCTACTGTTTCTTGTAGGGAATCAAAGATCTTCACTCCTTCTGGCAAGGTGATTTTTATTCTTGCAGGGAAAAGAATTTGAGCTTTAATATTGGCTTTTTTCAAGGACTTAATTAGAGGAATACACTCCTTTCTTCTAGATATGACTGTAGAGGTGTAGTCATTGTCAAAACGAATAACTTTTTCACCCATCTTGATAGGGGAATTAGTCCAAGCTGATTTCAGCACTAAGTCCTTGTCTTGCGAGGAAAGAACTCTAGCTATTATAGACCTGGGGTTAGATGAAGTCAGAGATGAAGCTGGATTTGCCAGGGACCAATGAGCCCTCTCAATTCCAAAAGAGAGGGATTCAGGCATGTTTAGTGCTGATGGAAACCATTTATTCGGGAATTGAATCATGTTAGCACCCTCTTCTTTTTCAGGAATTCCATATATTCTTATGTTCTTCCTCCTTGATCTACTTTCAAGGTCTTCCAGTTTCTCAATCAGCCTGGTGTTTTGTTTCAGAAGAAATTCATTTTGCTGTTCGTTTTCTGTCACTCTAGTATCTAGATAAGTTACTGTCTCCTCTAAGGGAAGAATCTGTTCAGATTGTTTTTTAACTATTCCATTTAGAAGTTCCAGTTGTTTACTGCATTCTTGTTTGATAATATCCATTTTGTTTTCGAATTTGTCATTTTTAGTGACAGTTCTTAGATGTTTGTTATTATAAGATGTATTTCTTTTTTCACTGTACTCTCTTAGTGTGGGTTTTTCTAGTTGCTCATCTTGAGATCAAAAGTAGAAAACTTCTTGACAGGAATAATTAAAAATTAAAAATAAATGAAGAAATACCAAACCAGCAGGCTAAAATCCATGAACTTTAATAGATGTATCCAAAAGAGTGGTAAGCGCTTTCACGGTGACCACGCCGCTTCATTAGACATTAACTAAGAAATACAAGTCTTTTATATAAAGTGTGACCAATAAAAGCCCTTAATTATGATGTCATCAAAAAGTTACAATTTAAAAAAAAAACACATACTGCAGAAAACGCATTCATATATCATGAATAAAAACAGCTATAAAATGTATGCAAACATATTGCACTTATAAAAATATATATGAAAATAAAACATATTATTTATGTCTATGTCTACGTCCTTTCAGGAAGGGTTTCAGTGAAAAAAAACATTTAGACCAGGTGTTTTTTCTGCATTCAACAATAAAATCCACTTCTGTTCTATAGTTTCAGTGTGGTTTTTAAAATCACCTCCTCTTAAATTAGTGTCTAAAACTTGCAATACAAAGAACCTAAATGAGTGTGTAGTACCATGGCTCATAATATGTGCTGCTAAGGCATTACTATCTTTTTTATTCTTTATTTCTTTCTGATGTTCAAAGAACCTATCCTTAAAGGGTCTATTTGTCTTGCCAACATAAAATGCATGACATCATTGCCAGAAAGAAAAATATACAAGGTTACAAGTTTTGCAGCCAGCATAAAATCAACATTAATTGTGAATCTTAAAACGGAGTGTGTGTATGACAGACAGTTAAAAATAAATTTGCAGGCTGAACAACTTCTGCAAGGAAATGTACCAATCCTGTCAGATAATGGGTTCCCTTTCTCTAGCATATTGGACTTATAACAAAGATGTTGCTTGAGGGATTTGTTGTTTCTGAAAGAAAAATGTGGATTACTTGCTAGCTTGTCTTTTAACTCAGGTACACTGTTCAGTATCTTTCAGTTATTCTTTATAATGTTACAATATTGACTTATATCACTAGAATATTGTAGAGGCACTCTAAAAATATTACTGGTAGTGTCCTGTTGCCGTTCTACTGCATATGTGCTTGTAGTTGATTTAAAATAAGGCCTGCATCTATCTAATCCCTGCTACCAAGCTTCAAAGATGCAGGTATCTATTTATATTTCTTGATAGCCCCTTTCTAAAAAATCATTTTTCAAAGATTCAAGAGCTTTGCGTGCAACTGTATCATCATTATGAAGTCTAAGTTTTCTATATACCTGTCCTTTAAGCATATTTCTCATTATATGCTTTGGATGCATGCTGTTATTGTGTAAAAGTGCATTCCTGCGTGTAGGTTTTCTATATAGGCTGGTATGGACAGAATCAAAGTCTGCTTTGTGTATTTTGACATCTAGAAATTCTAAATGTTCAAAACAGTGTACATGTAAATTTCAGAAAGAAAGTGGTAGTATGCATATACCTCATGAAATTGTTCAAATAATCGACCGTGCCACCCCATAACATAAAAATATCATCAACAAAACGGACATACCAAAGAAGGTGCTCTGCAAATACATTACTGTTTGACAATAAATGATGTTGTTCCCATTGCACCAAAACTAGATTAGCATGGCTACTGGCACAGGCAGTGCCCATGGCCATGCCAACCCTTTGCAGAAAAAATTCCTGTTCAAATAGAACAATATTATTTTCTAACACAATCTCTAATAGGGAACATATAAGTTTTATGTTATCATCAGAAAAGCCTTCCTTACCATGTAAGAATTCCCTTACATTATTTATACCCCAGTCATTGGGGATGACTGTAAGTAATGACTCTGTGTCAAGCGCAACAAACATGTGGTTAACATTGATGGTCGAAATTCTATCATACAACCTTTCAAGGAAAGTTTTTGTATCCTTCAAAACACTGTCATACAATTCTAATAGAGGGTGTAATGTCTTCTCTATATAAATAGACAATGATTCAGTGCACCATCCAGCTCCTGATACTATTGGCCTCAGAGACGGAATAACACAATTTTTGGGAATTTTGGGGAGGCTATAAACTGTGGGGGTTAAAGCATGATCAACATTCAAGAACTTAAAAAGGTCTTCATTAATCAAACTAGTCATCAATAAATCAAATATCATAAAAAAACCTTCTCAGTTATCCCATGTACTACATGCTTAGGAATACATTTATAAGTATTGGTATCATATAGAAGTACTTTCATTTGATTTAGGTACATTTCTCTATCCAAAACTACAATGCCACCACCTTTGTCGGCTGGTCTAATTTCCAGGGCACTAGTGTTCTTAAGTTCTTGTAAGGCTATATAGTCGTCTGAAGACATATTAGAAAAGTTAGCCCTAGTGCCATGTTGAAACAAGTCCCTAAACTCAGTTTCACACATATCAATAAATGTTTGTATAGTAGGGTGAGGCAGAGGTATAAAAATGCTAGGTTTCTTAAAAGATTCAAAAATATCATTGTTACCATCAGAGTATAAAGTTTTTAAAGTTAAAGACCTCCCTAGTAACCTTAAGTCTTTTAACAGTTCAGCTTGGTCTGCATGTTTGGATGGTACAAACGAGAGACCCTTTTTTAACAGTTCAACCTGTGCTTGTGTAAGTTCTAATGAAGAAATGTTATGCACCAAACCTGCATTTAAAATCTTCGTTTCTTCGCTACTTGTTGTGTCCTTTCAATGCCCTGCTGTTGCTGTAAAATCCCTTTCTGACCCATACTCCTCGACCTGTTCCTGATGGGTAGAGGGTCTGATAAAGAAAAAGCTGTTAGCGTTTTGTTGCCTAAAAAAATCCCTCTTCTGTTTTGTACCGTTCACTTCTTCCTGATATGATGGAACAAGAGAGTGTGTTTCCATTTGAACAGTATTACTTGTAGAAGCACTAGATGCATTCAGTATTGTATTATCCTGCTGTAGGATGCTGGAAAACGTTTTCGTGCTCTGTTTAAAAGCAGAAGTATCATTCCGTTCCTGTAATGCATCCACAGGGGCATTTACTTGTTCATAGGAAGTGGAAGCAGCTACATTAGCCAGGTCTTCTTTTATTGGCTCCCGGGATATCTGAGTGGCAGCAGAAGCTACCACTAGCGTCGGTTGTTCGTGCGGCCAGGAAAATACCACATTATTTTAAAAATCATGAACATCTCTCTGAATTTTCGTAATTTTTGCAGATTGAAGATGTTTTTCGTATAAAACAATGTTGTCATGCAGTTTATCCAGTCTGTCAGCTATAATGTTGAGGGAGAACTTACTGGTGATATACTTCTCCATTTCTAAAATATCAGCAGACAAATCTTTCTCCATTGGTAGAAAAAAGTCTAGTAAAAGATTAATGTACTCAGTACTAAACTTTAGATTTAACTGCTGCCATCTTCTAAGGAGCTCTGGATAAGTATCCAGAGACCTCTAGGAATGACCTGGTGCTTCAAAGAAGCCTCCAGGTGCAGTCACTGCCACTGTAGGCATTTGTATTTGTATAATTTGTTTTCCAGGTCTGTATATTTTTTTGTAAACTCCAGAGTCTGGTCATTTGTGTTGATGTCTAGAGATGGTTGTGAAATAAAAGTCTCATCCAGTAGCGGATTATTAGCAATATTCAGTATCCGTGTAAGATGATCATATCCCATGTCTGCTGCATTTCAATGTCATTAATTAACTCAACATTAGTAGATTCAGCAATGTTCCTGCTCCAAATAACAAAGTAGCAAAGCAATATATATATATATATATATATATATATATATATATATATATATACATATATGGTAGCAGGATAAAGGTTGGTAAGACAAAAGTAAGAGTAAAATAAATGAAGAAATACCAAACCAACAGGCTAAAATCCAGGAACTTTAATAGATGTATCCAAAAGAGTGGTAAGCGCTTTCACGGTGACCACACCGCTTCATCAGGCAACATTAACTAAGAAATACAAGTCTTTTATGCAAAGTATGACCAATAAAAAGCCCTTAATTATGATGTCATCAAAAAGTTACAAATTTTTTTAAAAGAACACATTCTGCAGAAAACACATTCATATATCATGAATAAAAACAGCTATAAAATGTATGCAAACATATTGCACTTATAAAAATATATATGAAAATAAAACATATTATTTATGTCTAAGTCTACGTCCTTTCAGGAAGGGTTTCAGTAAAAAAAAAACATTTAGACCAGGTGTTTTTTCTGCATTCAACAATAAAATCCACTTCTGTTCTATAGTTTCAGTGTGGTTTTTAAAATCACCTCCTCTTAAATTAGTGTCTAAAACTTGCAATACAAAGAATCTAAATGAGTGTGTAGTACTATGGCTCATAATATGTGCTGCTAAGGCATTACTATCTTTTTTATTCTTTATTTCTCTCTGATGTTGAAGGACCCTATCCTTAAAGGGTTATTTGTCTTGCCAACATAAAATGCATGACATAGTTGACAGAAAGAAAAATATACAAGGTTACATGTTTTGCAGTCAGCATAAAAATCAACATTAATTGTGAATCTTAAAACTGGGTGTGTGTATGACAGACAGGTAAAATTAAATGTGCAGGTTGAACAACTTCTGCAAGGAAATGTACCAATCCTGCCTCAAGCAACATCTTTGATATAAGTCCAATATGCTAGAGAAAGGGAACCCATTATCTGACAGGATTGGTACATTTCCTTGCCGAAGTTGTTCAGCCTGCAAATTTATTTTTACCTGTCATACACACACCCAGTTTTAAGATTCACAATTAATGTTGATTTTTATGCTGACTACAAAATGTGTAACCTTGTATATCTTTCTTTCTGTCAACTGTGTCATGCATTTTATGTTGGCAAGACAAATAGACCCTTTAAGGATAGGGTCCCTGAACATCAGAAAGACATAAAGAATAAAAAAGATAGTAATGCCTTAGTAGCACATATTATGAGCCATGGTACTACACACTCATTTAGGTTCTTTGTATTGCAAGTTTTAGACACTAATTTAAGAGGAGGTGATTTTAAAAAACATACTGAAACTATAGAACAGAAGTGGATTTTATTGTTGAATGCAGAAAAAACACCTGGTCTACATGTTTTTTTTTTTACTGAAACCCTTCCTGAAAGGACGTAGACTTAGACATAAATAATATGTTTTATTTTCATATATTTTTATAAGTGCAATGTACCCGCGGTAGTGGTGATGCGGTAGCGTTATTGCCTCACAGCAAGACGTTGTCCTGTTCGATTCTCAGCTAAAGCGTCTTCTGTGTGGAGGCATGAGTGAATGGGCGTGCCTTCATTGAAGGTTGTGCGTCAGGGCTGGTAACTCGGCACGTAAAAATCCACTACCAAACATTAGCGGACCGGAGGTCCGCTGTGGCGACCCCTAACCGGGATAAGCCGAAAGACACAACAACATTTTTATAAGTGCAATATGTTTGCATACATTTTATAGCTGTTTTTATTCATGATATATGAATGTGTTTTCTGCAGTATGTGTTCTTTTAGAAAATGTGTAACTTTTTGATGACATCCTAATTAAGGGCTTTTTATTGGTCACACTAAAAAAGACTTGTATTTCTTAGTTAATGCTGTCTGACGAAGCGGTGTGGTCACTGTGAAAGCGCTTATCACTCTTTTGAATACATCTATTAAAGTTCCTGGATTTTAGCCTGTTGGTTTGGTATTTCTTCATTTATTTTATTCTTATTTTTGTTTTACCAAGGTTTATCCTGCTATCAGATATACTTTTTGTTTTGATAATTAAAAAAATCTCTTGACTATGTATTAATATTTAGAAAATAATAAAGAGTCTATGTTAATCTAACTTTTAGTATACTTTTAGTTAGATTTTCCTAAAAATTAAAGTATATTTCCTGTCAGGATATTAAAATCTAAGCAGCTATGGGTTTCTACTGCTATCAGACTGGCAGCTTGGCCATGCCCCTCATATTCTTGATTTCTTGATGCTTCTTTTTAATCAAGTAGCTAGTTCTTCAAGAATTAAAGTTCAGTTGGCAGCAATTTCTAATTTTTATATTGGATTTCATGCTTCCTCACTCACTTCTCATAAGCTTTGTAAAACCTTTTTATGAAGAACATTTCTTTTAAGACCACTGTTTAAAGATCCTACTCCTCCATGTGATCTAACTCTGGTACTGCAAGCCCTGGTTCATCCACCCTTTGAACCTGCATATGACGTGATCTTAAATTTCTTTCTTGGAAAACTTTGTTTTTGGTGGCCATTACATCAGTCAGGCATGTTTTCAAAATTCAAGCCTTATCTGTGAAACCCCCATATCTACTTTTTCTTAAAGATAGAGTTACAGTACAAATTAATGCATCCTTTTTGCCCAAGATAGTTTCAGAATCTAATATTAACCAGTCCATCAATTTACCAGTTTTCTTTCCAAATCTTTTAAACAATGGCGTATATTTGTTGCATTTATTGGATGTTCATAGGCAACTGCATTTCTATTTACACAGAACAAAGGACTTCAGAGCTACAGATCAGTTATTTGTTTCTTTTGTTGATATGAAACTGGGTAAACCATTATCCAAAATTACTCCCACCAGATTGCTTACTGGCTGCATTTTCTTTTGTTTACAACAAATTGGATATCCCTTTACCAAAGCAAGTTTGTTCTTATTCAACCAGGAATGTAGCAACTTCCTCAGTTTTTCATTCAAGTGCTTTCACGGATAAAATATGTGCAGGAGCAACTTGGGCTTCCCCTCATACTTTCATCACTCATTACAAAGTGGATTTGGTATCCAGAGGGAGACCATCATTGGGCTCAAAGGTACTTAGGAATATCCTACCTTGGGTCCACTCTGGAATTTAGGTAGCTGGGGACTCTGTCCCCTCAACATCAGATAAAGAAGTTATGTACTCACCATAAGGTTCCATCTGTGTTGTCCATTTTCATTCTTCCTCAGCCCCCCACCCACTAACCCCCTCCCTATGTTTTTTGTGGAAGAGTGAGTGGATATGAAAGAATTGGGATAATGCAAATAAGACAGCGCCTTTTGCTATTCTCTTTTTATGCCTTTTTGTATAAGAATTATTTCTCTATTCCAGCTAGCAAATAAGATCTGAGGTCATTGAAGTTGGTGCATTCTGGGTAAGGGAGAGGTTTGAGTGTTCTAAGTTGCCACAAGCTGAGTCGGATCCAAGCCCATCAGCTGAGGAAGAATGAAAATGGACAACACAGATGGAATGTTATGGAGTACATAACTTCTTTTTTACTGAACTGTTGGATTTGTGTCCGAAAAAGATTTCAAGTCGTGTACAGACTGTGGGTACAAAATGCCCCTTACTGATGCCACTCCCTATGTGTTTACTATCTGAGGGCTGAACATTTGGGTAAAGATTGCTATATTTGTACTGGGTTTAACCCTAGAACTCTCACCGAGAGGCAAAATAAGTTGATTTTGAAAGGCCTTTTAACAACCACTTTTTCTCAGGCCATTGCTGGAGTTCAGTCTCCTAAATCTAAGTTCAAGGACCCATCAAAAAGGTCCAGGTCTTCTGACTTGACTCCTCCTACTTCATCTGAGCCAAAGAAAAAGAAATCCAAATCGGATCCGACATCACCTGTAATTCAGCCATCCTCGAATCCGACAAAGATTGTGGTAGTTCCTTCAGATCCAAAGAAAAGTACCACAGATCTGAAGTCCCCGGATCAGAAGTTTTTTTCCCAGGACAGTTTATTCACCCTCAGTAGACCCAGTACCATCTAGGGTACCCTCCCCTTTTCTTGAGCAGCTCTCTAGGCCCCCATATGTAGTGTCATCTTGTTCCTCCAAAAGTATCACAGAGGCCGATATGGAAAGGATGGTGAGGAGACTGGTCACAGAGCAATTTCAAATGGGAGTCTTCATGGTTCCTACCCCTTCGGGTCAGGAACATAATCCAACAACTACTCCTCCTCTGACCCAAGCTGTGGGATCAGAGTCCTCAGATCCAAGTGTTCCAGGCCCTTCTGCGTCAGATCCAAAGAGAGCTTTTTCTTCGGATTCGACAGTTACTCTGAGCATGCCGGCTCTGTCATCTTAGGATCCAGGATGGCTGTTGGAACTGAAGCTTCTGGGTCAGATCCAAAGGGATAGAGTCAACTCCAAAGCTTTCAGAGCTATCTCTTGCTCTAAGAGCTTTGACATTTGACAGTTCTCAGAGCGGAGGGAGCTGACGGGCCAGAAACTAATTTTATCAGCTCCATTAGCTTCCTTCTCTCTGGAATGGTCAGCTTTCGAGTTTGTGAAGTGGGTTCTCTTTGCTTCTGCAGGTTAGGTGGGTCCTTCTCCCTCAGATCCACCTTCGACATCTCATCTGTTTTTGCCGTGTGATCCTCAGCATTCTACTCTACTGAGACAGTCAGCCCAAAGCTTCCAGACCACCAAGCAGGGTATTTTCGTCTCTTCTGATACTTCACCAGATCATTCCACTGAAGAAGTCCCTAGGAAGAGGATGTGCAAGAGGAGGCACTTGGACTCCCCCTGGGAGTCCCATCACCGAGGATACTGACTTTAATGAGGAAGAAGGGTCTCCCAAATCACCACATGATGACGCCTCATTTAGAGACATCTGTGAGATCCTAAAACAGAAGGGTGGTTGGTCTGCCCAAAACACATCTCCTAAAGAGTGGATATTTCTGGAAGCTTTCTGGACTGGTCAGTCTACCTCCTGGATCACTCTGCCAGCTGAAGAACTCATCGATGTGGTTTCTAGGAAAGCATGGAAGGAACCTGATATGACTGAGCCAATACATAAGAGACCGGACAGGATTCAGGCTCCACCAATAGGGATAGAGCATTGGAGTAAGGTAGTACTGGTTGATGCCACTGTTGTGGCAGCAGCTATAAAAAAGGAACTTGTGGAATAGAGTTCTACTGTCCATTCTCCTAATAGAGAATCTAGAGCTCTGGACAGACTTGGGAACCAAGTGTATGCTTCATTGACTTTCACTATCCAGTCGCTGAACTATTTGGCACACTTCACGAGGTTACAAAGGGACTTAATTAAGGAATCTTCAAACTCCATTTCAGGGACCACTTCTGTGGCTTCACAGTTGGCCACTCTTCAGTCTACTGCAAATTTGTCCATGAGGCTTATCTTGGATGTGACAGAAGGCACCTCAAGGGCTGCAGGTTCAGGCATGTCCATCAGAAGGCATACCTGGATGCGCTTGTGTGATTTTGCAGAGTCCTTCAAGTCCTCGTTCATCAATGCTCCTTTTGACGGCACTTCTTTGTTTGGCCCCACAGTGAAGGACACACTTTCCAGATGTGAGAAAGATAAAAAGAACCTCTGTGCTATCAGAAAACATTTTTCGACCCCTCAAAGGACCTTTTCCAGGAATCATTGGGGAGGTCAAAAGATGTGGTTCAAGAAGTCCCAGGGTCCTTTCCAGGACACACACATAGAGCTAGCTCTCCCAGAGGCAGAGGGGGGAGCTAGAATGGAAGGTGACACCCCCATGGTAGGGGAGGCCCGCAAAACCAGGGGTCTAGATATTCCTTTTCTGACAGACCCTTTCAGCATTCCTGAACAGAGGCCCATTTGCCTGCCTCTGGAGGCAGTCAGGGCTTGCTTATACCTGCTCCAACCAACCTTGCTAAACATAATAAAATGACACTTGGGTGCAGAAGGATCATTTCCAGAGGTTATATTATTCCCTTTTCCCCTTCCACCCCCATTACCCAAGAAAATTGCAGATGTTCTACCCAATCAGAGGGAAGCAGCAGCACTGGAAATACAAAAGCTGCTAGAAAAAATGAGCCATCCAGGAGGTCCCTCCAGACCAAATAGAATCTGGAACTTACTCAGTATTCTTTTTAGTGCCAAAGAAAACAGGGAACTGGAGATCAGTTTTAGATCTCAATGTGTTGAACAAATCGGTTTAATACACCAAGTTCCAGATGGTCATGGTTCAGTCCATTCTGCCATTCCTGAGCAAGGACAACTGGATGTACTCAATAGACCTTAAGGATGCATACTATCACATAAAAATAAACAGACATTACAGAAAATACTTACGCTTCCGGCTGGGATCCAGTCATTACCAGTTCAGAGCACTGCCCTTTGGTCAAACCACAGCCGCCCAGGGTGTTCACCAAGTGTATGGCAGTGGTGGCAGCTCCATTGAGACTGCAGGGATTCCACGTGTTTCCATATCTGAACAACTAGCTCATTACCACCCTGATCAGGCATCAACTGGTACAAGCCTGAGACTGAGTTTTGCAGACTTGTTCAGTTCTTCGAATAACTATGAATCACAACAAATCTTATAATCAACCCAGTCATTGGAGTTCATTGGAGCAGTAGTCAACCCAGTTTCTATGGTAGCATCACTTCCCCTTTCGAGAGTACAACCATTAACCTGCAGTACCAAAATTTCAGCCCGGTTGATTCTACAGGCCCTGGGATCAATGTCAACAGCAATAGTGTTAGTTCCTATAGCAAGATATCACATGAGAATTCTACAATGGATCTTCCAGACACAATGGTCAATTCTATCTCAAACTATGTCAGTGAAGATAAAAATAACTCAGGCATGCAAATGGTATCTTTCCTGGTGGATGCAGTCACAACTACTGTTGCTAGGCCATCATTTCATTCTCCCTCAGCCCAGTGCCACAGTGACAAAGTCATGGTTCCCTGAAGAGGCCAACTTGCATATCAATGTTTTTGAAATGAGACCGGTGCTTTTAGCTTTGCAAGTATTCCAAAACTCTCTTTGAATGATTGTGATCCAAACAGACAACATGTTGGTGGTTGGTACATAAACAAGCAAGGAGGAACCAGATCTTACCCCCCTCTGTGTCAAGAAGCCCTAAGGGTATGTCAGAGGGTGATTTCTTCCAACCACTTTCTAATTGCAACACATATTCCGGGGAACTCCAGTGGGCGGCCACGGTGGTGCAGTGGTTAGCATTGCTGCCTCACAGCAAGAGGTTCTCCGGTTCAATCCTCGGCTGGGGTGCCTTCTGTGCGGAGTCTGCATGTCCTCCCTGTGGTCGCGTGGGTTTCCTCCGGGTGCTCCGGTTTCCTCCCATATCCCAAAGACATGCTGCAGGTGGATTGGACACTCTAAATTGGCCCTAGGTGTGCGTGTGGGTGTGCCTTCTGTGGAAGGTTGGGCGCCGGGCTGGCAACTCGACACCATAAAACTCCACTGCCATTCAATGTGCGGACAAGGTGATCCGCTGTGGCGACCCCTAACCGGGAAAAGCCGAAAGAAGAAGAAGAAGAATAATTCCGGGGAACTCCAGTGTGATAGCAGACACTCTGAGCAGGTCCATCTTACTACCTCACGAGTAGTCCCTCAGCAACAAAGTGACAGACATGATTTTCCATAAGTGGGGCCAGCCTTGCTGCAGTCTCTGTGCATCTCCCCTAAACAACAAGTGCAGTAGTTTCTTTGCTCTAATCTCCCCTCCAGGGGAGTCACGGAGGGATACTGTCTTCCACGACTATCCCCCCCAGTCTCCTATACACTTATCTTCTGACTCCTTTAATTCCCAAATTCCTACAGAAAGCAGCCAGTTTGAAGAGCAAAGTCATCCTAATTGCACCTTACTACCCGTGACAAATTTGGCTCCCCTTCCTTTGGTCTCATCTGTTGTACCCACCTTGGATTCTGAATCTGACTCCAGACCTTCTGTCTCACCTGACAGGCATGATTCACCCAGACATTACAAACCTCAAGTTAACAGCATGGTTTCTCCAATTCCATTGATAGCCAGGCAACTTGTGCTCTTTTATCTGGCCGTTCCATTTTGTTATCATCCAATAAGCCCTCTACGAGAAAAGTTTATAGAAGCAAATGGAGAAGATTTATTTGTTGGGCAGAGCAAAATCAAAGTAAAATCTTTCTCAACTCCGATACTTTCTGTTCTTGAATTTTTGACAATTTTATTAAAGAGGGTGCTAGTTCATCTACTATCAAAGTCCAACTCACAGCCATATAGAATTTCTGTGTGGGGTTTCAGAATTCCTCTGTGGTATCCTATAAACTATGCAAGGCATTTCTTAAGGGTACTGTTCTACTCAGACCTCCTTTCAGAGACTCTATGTCAACACAGGATTTAAATTTGGTACTGCAAGCCTTAACACAGCCCCCCCCCCCCCCTTGAGCTTGCAGCTAAATCTGATATAAAATTCTTAACCTAGAAGACTATCTTTTTAGTTGTGGTTACATCACCTAGAGGAATTTCAGAACTTCAAGCATTATCTTCTAAGCCCCCTTATTTAATTTTCCACAAAGACAGGGCTATCTTACTTACCAATGCTTCCTTCCTACCTAAGGTGGTGTCAGAATGCAACCTTTACCAAACCATTAACCTACCAGTATTCTTCCCAAATTTTGTGACAAGACAAGAGTATATGTTGCACTTGCTGGATGTTCATAGGCAATTGCATTTTTACCTGCATAGAACAAAACAAATTAGAAAGACAGACCAGCTTTTTGTTTCCTTCTCTCATCACATGATGGGTGAATCAGTCACAAAGGCAACTATTGCCAGATGTTTGACAGATTGTATCTCATTTGTTTATTGTAAATTGAATCTGCCACACCTACCAAAAACATTAAAGGCTCATTCAACCAGATCTATGGTTAATTCCACTGTATTCCAATGTAGAACATCCATGGATTAAGTTTGTGCAGTTGCTACTTGGTCAAACCTCATACTTTCATCATTCATTACAAATTGGATCTGGTCTCAAGGGGAAGAGTGAGTGGCCTTTGGCTAAACTGTACTCAGAAATATCCTTCCTTAGAGTCCACCCAGGAAATTAAGTAGCTGGGGACTGTGCCCTATACGTTGAGGAATGAATGAACATTGACAACATCAGATAATGAAGTTATGTACTTGCCATAATGTTCCATCTGTGTTGTCCATTTTCATTCTTTTTCAACACCCCACCCTCCACCCCCCTCCATTTACAATAAAAGAGAGAGAGAGAGAGTTCTGGAGGAATGAGAAATCAAGGACACCCTTCATGTTCCTTGGGCTAAACTCCAATTATGGCAGCCCTTTTATGATTTTAGCCTTATCTCCCTCAGTCTGTATATATTATCTGAGGAGAGTTAGGCTAGATGCATTGTGGGTAGGAAGGGAGCTTGAGAGTTTGTTCATCTCCACAACCTGGAATAACAGCCGACTTGGATCCAAGCGTCAGATATGAACCCATACGTTGAGGAAGAATGAAAATGGACAACACATATGGGACGTTATGGCAAGTACATAACTTCTTTTTATGTCTAATCTCAGTCATTTTTGTAGACCAAACTCTATTTGTCAATACTACAGCATGCTGCACCCATCTCTGTCTCACAATGTACTTCTTCTGCAACCTATTCCTCTGACAACTCCTCATCTGGCACCTCTTGCACTGTAGGCCCTGGTCTGTCTGGTCCTCCAATGGCAGTCATCTTGTGCTGTGTATAGCCTACAGATATCTTGCTGCAGATCTCCAGAGCATGCCTCAGTTAACCACCAGAGGAATCTAGGCAGTGGAAGCAGGTCTTCATCAGTCTGAACACATGCTCAACAATATTTTGGGTCTCCAGTAATGCAGTGTTGTATTACAACTATGCCATGCTCTGTTGGTTGTGTTCAATGTCCTGAGCCATAATTCCAGGGCATATCTGGCATTACCTATAAGATATCCCTGTGGGAAGTCACCCCACACAAAATGCTGGTATAGGACATGTGACATGTATGGGAATTATGGAAACTACCTGGATGGTGCAGTGACACATTGTATATGATACCCTATGTGTCACACACCCCCTAGCAGTTGATGAAATGGAAACCCTTGTAGTTAATGTATTGCTATCCATGCAGGGCCTTGAAAGCAATGCAGGTGCAATCAGTGGCCTTTAGAACTTCAGGGAAATGGGCTGTTTCATAAAATGCCTGCACTGTGTTGCTTTTTTCCATGCTACAGCATCTTATCAAGAAATTGGTATAGTAAATGTATGACAGATGCCTGTAGTACACTCATTGTGTCCTGTGACTGATGTAAGATGTATGTAGCAAGAATTGTCAGAGTTATACTTCCCTTAGGGCCCATAAGGATCAGTATTCTACACATCCCACAAGATTCTGTGTGACCAGCAGGAATCTTTCAACTACAATATAAAAGCATTGTTATAAGGACAGCACATGTCTACCAGCTGATGTATGGTGAATCTTTTCACACAACAGTGGTCAACAATGCCCCTGTTGTGGAGATGATGGCGTGTTAGCCCCAGCAGTATCCTTCTGTAATGAGCAGGGTGATCACAAGCCCTGTGGGGGCCACTGGCTGAAGAGCAACCTGTAATATGTACTACTCAAGTGTAATGGCTGCTACACCTAACATGGTCATGCAGTCTGTCACCCTGTTCACCTAGAAATCATGGTGTACAAATTCACTAGTGGCTATGACCGATAGTCCTATTATTCATATGCTTATAAATCATTCTGCCATATTGTTTTCATCTGCAGTGGGACTTATTACTGTAATGTTGCAGAGGTAACTTTAGCCATTTTTCCTCAGAACAGCATCTTTCCTTTTGACTACAAAGTGTTAAGAAGAGTATATGTTTGATATGCTTGATTATTTAATGCCAGACTATAGCATTTATCCCCTTCTTGTCTGTCTCCTGGTTTGAATTTTGTTTCAATAAAGATAAGTTTCAAAAAAAGAAAGAAAGAAACACTCTTCTGCAGAATGTTTATGTCACTGTTTTATTGATGAAAAGAATAGGACAGGCAACGATTAATGACTGTTTTGTATTTTCTTATCAGTAAGATTAGATACTGTATCTGATACTTCTTGACTCTGTGCTTAAATAAGAACATTAAATAATGTAAAACTAATAAACTGCAGAAGAAATTGAGCTAATGAGCACCAGTAAATAATACAAACTTAATAAAATGAATGAGTTAATTTGCAGTTCTTCTGAATTCCTCAGATTGAGAAATAAGCTCTCATTTCAACCATTGGTTGGGAGAGTGGCCTAATGGTTAAGGTGTTTGCCTTACAAACACAAGGTGCAAGATTTGAGTCTCACAATGGATAATTGGCTTGGCTTAAAATGGCTCGCGAGTCGCAAGGGCAGTTAGCTTAGTACTAACCTATGAACCTATTTAATGTAGTCATGTGACTCCTGGTTTAAAGTAACAACACATATTAAATAAAAATTAAATTTAACAGCAAAACATACTACTTCTGATGAACAAAAATGCCTCTTTGTTTTAGTAAACTAGTAACATTAAGACTTTCACTGAAGCCAAGTGATGTATCAGCTTGTAGTCCTAACTGCCATTTTAGTTTGTCTAGTAGTAAACTTTGTAGTCTCCACCTCTGGACTGGAATCCATTAAAATGTTTTCTAATATACCAAGTAAAAACATTTTAAAGTTTCAGCATTTCAAGCTATGCTTGAAAAGGCATTCATTTTGTTTTTCTTCCTTCTTAAAACATAACAATGATTATTTATTGGAAAGAAAAAGTCCTTTGGACAGTGTTGCACTAATCCTGCTGGTGTCTCTACATTGCTTTTCAGTGGTTTCTTTTCTTTTAGAGTTTATTTTACCACTGTTGGTTGGTGGGTTTTTTTGTTTGTTTGTTTTAATGATTATGTCTTTGTTTTATTTTTATTTATTTATCTTTTTTGACTGGGTTAGTCACACTAGGCTATTGGACTCTTTTCAGGGAAGACCTGAGGTGGTATTTATAATACTAATGAAAATTTGACTAGACCATTAGGGAACTGCCTCTGTTCTTTGCAGTAGGTGTCAAGGGATCTTTTATATCCACCTGAACTACCACCAACTGAAGCAGATGGGACAAAAGTTCAACATCTCATCCGAAGGACAACACATTCAGGAGTGCATTACCCCGGTTATGCTGCACTGCATATTCTAGTTGAAAATTTCCTGCTGGTCTTGCCAACGCAAAAACAGTCACAGGCTAAGCAAACTGCCAAGTAAACAATCGCTGTGGAGTTACAGGTGTAATGATTAGATTTGATGTTGTCAGTCTTCATTCCATCCTTGACAAATGGGTTCGGTTCCGATATCGGAACAGATTCGGCCTTTACTGCAGCTCACACCAACCCAAAAACTCTAGAGCTTCACCCCTACCTAGAATCCTTCTCTCTATATTGCCTTATATCTCATTTGTTACTTTCCAAAACTTTCGTGTTTAGCTGATACTCTCGAGTGTTTCTGGGATTAGGTAAAATTCTGGTGTCCTTTTTTTAAATTTTTCTTCATCTCTTTTGTTACACTTGTAATCTTTGTATAATCATTGATACTCTTTTTCCTTTATGCTGTTGTGTAACCCCCAACTATCACTGTTGATAGTTCCCTCTCTCTCTCTTTTTCTCTTTCTGTCAGTAATATTTCCCCTCCTCATACACATTTGTTAACTATCATCGTTGATAGTCGTTTCCTTGTTCTTCTTGTTAAAAAAAATAAATAAATAAAATAAAATAAATATATCTATTTTTCCTGTTCTTTTTGTGCAGGTTTTTTCCTTGTTCTCACCCTCTGATATGGCTTACAAGGGTAAGACCCCTTCTGGTTTCAAAAAGTGCCAGAAGTGCGGTCATAAAATTCCCTCTTCCGGCTTTCATTCTTTATGCATGCATTGTCTTGGCCCCCTCCATTTACAGGATGATTGTAGTATCTGTCATGCCTTTAGCCACAGGGCCTTAGTAGAAAGGCGCAACAGGTTAATTTTAAAAGGTCCCCTACCATTAGCCTTTGGTGAAGCCTTAGCCACTGGAGATAAAGTGAAGACTGATATTTCCTCTCCTTCTTCTTTATCATTTGTTGACAAAGCTAAAAAGAGAAGTCAATCAGTTCTGACCTCCCCGTCAATTCCGAAGGCCAAAAAGATAAAGACCTTGGCTTCGAAAGTTCCCTTGGAACCGAAAGCCTCTGTTTCTGACATTCTGCTGCCAACAACTTCCATTTCACCACCGATTACAATTTCAAGTCCTTCCACTTCGAAGGCCTCAACTCAAGTGGATTCTATATCTCAAACTAAAACTTTGGTACCTAGAAATTCGTACTCTGCTTCAGTAGATCCCTTTGCTGGAGAATTACCTGAAGTGTTTTTGCAGAGGCCTAAGTCTCCTTCCACTTCATCAGTCTGCTTCACCAAAAGCCTTTCAGAACTGGACGTGGAGAGGCTGGTGAATAAGATTTTGTGGGCTAGAGGGCTTTCAGAACCACCTTCGATACCGATTCCTTCTGGTGTTGGTACCAAAACATCCAAAACATGGAGTGGTGGAAAAATTGACTACTACTCCTCTAACTTCTTCGGAGGTCTTGAGTCCTCTGTTCCAGTTTTCCCAGCTCCAACTGTGTCGGCTCCGGAGTTGTTTGCTTCTGTGTAGTTGGCAGTTACCCTGAGCTCTTCAGTTATCTCTGAACCAGAGACCTCCCAGAGCCGCGGCTACCTTGTTGTCTTCGGGGAGCAGGTGTTTTGACTCCAGGTTTTCAAAGCCGTCCCTGCTCCTTGGAGTTTCGGCTCGAGTTAGCTTACCTCTGGCTTTGGTTTTGTGGGTTGGTTCTTCAGAGTGGAGAGTGACCCCTGTCCCGAGGTAGTCTTTCTCTGTTCCAGGCTCCCTTCCCTGTTCAGGGGGACTGGCCTTTGAGGCTATGCAGAGGGTCCTTTCTCTAGCAGAGATTCGTTTGGCACCTACCCCATCAGAACAGGTCCCCCCCTCTAGATCTACTATTCCTCCTGCCTCTCTACTGGGACAGCAGGTGTTGAAGCCTCAAGTGTCACAGCTACAGTTACTGTCATCCTGTGATATCTCCCCAGCTTATCCCCTTGAGGAGGTCCCTCACAAAAAGAAGTGCAAGAGGATGCACTTGAATTCCCTACAGGAATCAGTCACCGAAGATACAGATTTTGATGAGGGGGAGGGGTCCCCATGGTCAACCCCAGAAGATGTATCCTTTGGAGACATCTTGGAAATTCTAAAGCTGAGGGGTGGCTGGAAGTTCAAAAACCCTTCCTCTGAGGAGTCTTTTTTACCTGCAGGCATTCGTCACCCACCCATCTACCTCTTGGGTGACTCCGACCACTGAGGAACTCATTCATTTGATTTTACAGTGGGTGTGGAAGGCCCCTGACTTCAAGCCCATCCTCAAGAGACCAGACAAGATACTTTCCGGACCTGAAGACAAAGAGTTTTGGGCTAAGGGTCTTGCAGTTGATGCTATGGTTGTAGCGGCCACCACTAAAAAGGATCTAGCTGAGGAGAGTTCCTCTGTCCATCCACCCAGCAGGGAGTCCCAGGCTATGGACAGATTTGGGAAGTCGGTCTGTGCTTCACTGACCTTCACCATAAGGTCCTTGAACTATATGGCACATTTCGCCAGACTCCCACAGGATCTGAACAAGAAATTATCAGACACCATAGCAGGAGCTGTAGCTGAGGGAGTCCAAGAGAAAGTGGTTTCCCAGTTAGCCACCCTGGATTCTGTGTCCAGTTCGTCCATGAGACATATTACACGTACAGCCGAAGAGATGTCTAGAGTAGCAGGTACAGGTATAGTCATTAGGAGACATGCCTGGATGCACCTTTGTGATTTTGCAGAACCTTTCAAGTCTTCTTTCATCAGTGCTCCTTTGGATGGAACATCCTTATTTGGCCTGAAAGTGAAAGATACTTTGTCCAGGTGTGAGGAAGTTGGTAAGATCCTTTCTGCTGTGGGCGTATATTCCCCCCAAGGTCCTTTTCTAGGAGCCAGTGGAGTGGTGGAAAAATGTGGTTCAAAAAATCCCAAGGGCCTTTCCAAGACACACATGGAGGGAGTTCCCCCAGGGGCAGAGGGGGAACCAAAGTGGAAGAAGCTGTCCTTGCAGCAGAGGTGGTCCACAAAACCTGGGCTTCAGGGACGCCTTCCCAGGCAAGCCCTTTCAGTGCTTCTGAAGGGAGGCTTGATTGTCTTCCTGTGGAGGCAGTCAGGGGATGTTTATCCTTGTACCTAAACACCTGGCTAAACATAACAACAGATTCTTGGGCGCAACAGATCGTATCCAGAGGTTATACCATTCCCTTTTCTCAACTCACCCTGTTTATAAGAAAATCCCCGATGTGCCATCCAATCAGAGGGATTCATCAGTACAATAAATCCAAAAACTGATGGACAAAAGAGTCATCCAACAAGTCCTGCCAGACCAGGAAGGATCCGGAACCTACTCAAAATTATTTTTAGTGCCAAAAAAGACAGGGGGCTGGAGACCAGTTTTGGATCTCAGTGTACTGAGCAAATCAGTTCGGCAAACAAAGTTCCGAATGGTCATGGTACAGTCTATCCTTCCCGTTCTGAAGAAGGATGACTAGATGTGCTCGATAGGCCTTCAGGATGCATATTACCATATAAAAATGGACAAACGCTCCAGAAGTTTCCTCCACCTCTGTCTGAGAGCCAGTCATTACTAATTCAGAGAACTACTCTTTGGACTCAGCACAGTCACCAGGGTGTTCACCAAATGCATGGCAGTAATAGCAGCTCACTTGAGACTACAAGGATTCCATATGTTTCTGTACTTGGACGACTGTCTCATAACCGTTTCAACCAAGCATCCGTTGATAACAGCCAGGGACTACACCCTCAACATCTGTGCCCATCTAGGAATCATGGTAAATCTAGAAAAGTCACATTTAACCACAACACAAAACATAGAATTCATAGGGACAGTACTGAATACTCAGGCAATGATAGCATCTCTACCCTCCAGGATGTCACCAGAGAATTGTGGTTCAGGTTCAGAAGTTAACCCACAGAAAGAAGAAGAACAAGCTCTAGAATCCATGGCAACTTCTATAACTCTAGTGCCACTAGCCAGGTTACACATGAGAATTTTGCAGTGGCTACTAGCCTCTTAGTAGTCCATACTTCATCACCCATTGCCACAAGTCCTGATCACCAACCATTGCAAAATGCATCTTCTTTGGTGGATGCACTCCAAACAAGTTCTTCACGGTTTTCCTTTTGTTTTTCCAGTGCCCACAGCCATAGTGACTATGAAAGCCGCCCATATGAGGTGGGGGGCATTATCTGGGCAAGATGGTCCAAGGCACTTGGTCCCCAATAGAGGCCAACTTACACAGCAATGTCCTAGAGATAAGAGTGGTGCTTCTTGTGTTGCAGGCCTTTCAGACAGCTTTTCCCCAAGGGACTATTGCAGTTCAAATGGACAATATGTCAGTAGTTTGGTACATCAACAAAAAGGGGGGAACACATTACCCTCTTTGTCGAGAAGCACTCAAAGTGTGGCAGTGAGCAATCTCTTCCAATTGCTTTCTAATAGCAATGCATATACCAGGGAGCACCAGTGTGATTGCGGACAAGCTGAGCAGATGCATCCTTTAGCCTCATGAGTGGTCTCTCAATTGAAAAGTGGCAAAAATGATTTTCTGCCTTTGGCGTCAGCCTTGCTACGACCTGTTCGCATTTTCCCTAAACAACAAATGCATTAACTACTTTGCCATGATTCCCCCTCCAGAAAGTCACCAAGAGATGCTCTCCTCCTCAATTGGCACCCTGGTCTCCTTTATGTTATTCCCCTGATACCTCTAATTCCCAAATTTTTACAGAAAGCACTCAGGTTGAAGAGCACAGTGATCCTCATAGCTCTTTTTTGGCCTCAACAGGTTTAGTTGCCCTTCCTTTGGCTTTACCAAACTAGACAACCCCTGATTCTGGACCCAGTGCCAGATCTCCTGTCCCATCCAGATGGTCTTGTTCACCCCATTTTGAACCTCAATCTGACTGCATGGTTCCTTCAGTTCCATTAATTGCCAGGCGTCCAAATATTTCCTTCCCAGTATGACACATTCCTTTATCGGCTCACAAATCTTCCACTAGGGAGCTGTACAACAATAAGTGGAAGAGATTTACCATTTGGGCCCTTCAAAAGCAACTAGATCCCTTTTCAGCTTCCAAAGAACATGTCCTAGATTTTTAGCTACTCTGTTTAACGCTGGAGCTTCTCCTTCTACCATCAAGATACAGTTAGCCACTATCTCTAATTTTCATAATGGCTTGGATGAACATTCTTTTGCCTGTCATAGACTTTGTAAATCTTTCCTAAGAGACACTTTCCTATTAAAGCCTCCATTTAAAGATCCAACCCCTCCTTGGGACTTGACCCTAGTTGTTCAGACACTGATACATTCTCCCTTCGAGCCCTCTGCAGAATGTGACCTGAAGTTTATATCCTGGAAGACACTCTTTTTGGTAGCCATTACCTCTGTCAGAAGGATTTCAGAGATTGAGGCCTTATCATCTGATCCTCCTTACCTTATTTTTCACAACAATAAGGTATCTTTGTGAATGAACCCCTCCTTTTTATCCAAGGTTGTATCAGAGACCAATATTAACCAGATGATTAATTTACCAGTTTTCTTCCCTAACCATTCTAACAAAGGAGAGTACACCTTGCATTTATTAGATGTCCATAGACAACTATCTTTCTATCTTCACAGAGCAAAAAACACAAGATGATCTAGTTAACTATTTGTTTCTTTCTCCAGTGCAAAGTTGGGCAAGGCAGTCAGTAAGATTACTCTCTGTAAGTGGCTGAAAGACTGCATTTCATTTATTTATGATAAGAATAATTTAACATTAATTAAACCTGTCAAAGCATATTCTACTAGGTCTACAGTCACTTCAGCTGTCTTTCAATCCAGAGCTTCAGTGGATGATATATGTGCAGCAGCGACTTGGGCTACTCCCCATACCTTTATTACGCATTATAAATTGCACCTTGTCTCTAGGGGATGATCATCCTTTGGCTCAATGGTGCTCAGGAATATCCTTCCATGACTCCACCTAAGATTTTAGGTAGCTGGGGACTCTGTCCCATCTGTCAAGGATGGAATAAAGATTGACGACATCAGATAAAGAAGTTATGTACTCAGCATAACATTCCATCTGTGTTGTCTGTCTTCATTCATCCTTGATGACTTCCCAGCCTCCATCCCCCGACCTTAAAGATTTTTGGTGGAGTGGATCACACTCACTTGAACTATTTTATCCAAGCACAGTAGATAAGGCTTCCTCCTAGCTTACCTTACACATATCTGTATGTATACAGTATATGATTTATATGTTTCGATATCTTTCTGCAAACTCGATCTGAGGTAATTTAGAGAAAGGGATTCTTGGTAGAGGTAAAACTCAACAGTTTTGGCTGGTATGAGCTGTAGTAACAGCTGAGTAGGTTCCGCTATCGGAACCAAACTCATCTGTCAAGGATAAATGAAGATAGACAACATAGATCGAACGTTATGGTAAGTACACAACTTCTTTTGTTATTTATTTTTATTTATTATTTGTTAACCGGGATAGAGCACTGATCTACATGGACCATTTCCAGGCTCAGCTATTAGTTTTGTCCATATATGCCAATATCATATAAGGACTATTGATTCATAGGTTCATAGTTAGGTACTAGACTATCTGCCCAAAGGCATTTATAAGCCTAGCCGGAATGTGTTGGCTTTCGCCACCCCCTTAAATTAGTTCCCTGTGCCTTTGTCCAGCAGATCCACTGAAGTGATCCCTGGGGTAAACTTCCTGTTTTCCATCCACTCATCAAGGTTTATCTTGAAGAGTGTTAGTGAAGAGCTGTGCCTAATGTAGATTGGAATCTTGTTCCAGAGCATGGGAAGTCTCTGGGACAGGAATCTAACCATCCAGCACGTCCTATTTATTGTTGTGGTGAGGTTTAGATCCCTAGAGGGTGTTGCTCGAGGGGATATGGTTTTCTTTAGGTGGAGCATGTCCATCAATTCTGGGTTGGACATGGCCTTGTATGTCAGGCAGAGATCACCTCTGAGTAGGCAGTATGCAACTGAGTACAGTTGGAGTTTCTTCAGTCGAGCTGCATAGGGCATCTGTTTGAGGCTGGTGATCTTCTTGGTGAGGTACTTCTGTGGTCTTTCCAGCTGTTGCAGGTGTCTTGTAAGGTACATCCCAAATGGGGCGTTGTACTCTATGATGGATCTGATGAGTGATGCGTAGAGGGGCACAATGACCTCTTTTGATCTGGATGCAAACCCTTTTGTGATTAGGTGGGCCACATAGAAAAATTTTCTAACCACTTTAGCAATGTGATTATCAAAGGAGAGATTACTATCTACTTGGGTCCCCAGATCCCTTATTTCGTCTTCCGTATTTAGCAGGCTACCACCTATGTGGTAATTTGTGGATACTTTGTTTTTTCCAAAGGGGATGACTGTGCACTTTTTGGCATTTAGCTTGAGGCCATGGTTTTGACACCAGGTATCTGTCTCAGTGAGACCCTTTTGGAGGATGTCTGTGTCAGCCGGAGAGTCAGTTATAGCCCCTAGTTTGCAGTCATCTGCGAACGTGGTCAGCCATAGTCCTCCTGTGCTTGCCTGTACCGCTGAGAAGTATATGCCGAATAGGAGGGGTCCTAGGACCTAGCCTGGGGAATGCCACTTGTAACCGGTTTAGAGTCAGACCTAGCTCCCGCAACTCTTACCATGTGGGTTCTGTCCGTGAGCCAGTTGGCAACCCATCTCATGACGTAGGGGTTTATGTTCAGGCTGGTGAGCTTGTGTATAATACCAGAATGGGGAATGGTGTCGAAGGCCTTTGTGAGGTCTAGGTAGGCTGTGTGGACCACCTTTCCCTCGCCTATAGCCTTGGTAACTGTTTCAAAGAAGTCCACCAGGTTTAGGAGGCATGATCTGACCTTAACAAAGCCGAACTGGGTAGGGTCCAGTGTTTGGAGGTTCCCAATGTCTCTGTTAATGACATCCACGATGATGTGCTCCATAGCCTTGTAGACCAAGCCAGTCAGGCTTATAGGGTGATAGTTCCCGGGGTCTGTTGTGGCTCCACCTTTGTGGAGAGGAATAACCGTTGCTGTGCACCACTCTATGGGCATGTAGCCTGTGGAGATGCTGAGTTTGAACAGTGTGTTTAGGTGAGGGGTTAGTTCATCTTTGAGCTCATGTAGAATGCAGCCTGGGACACCACTGATGCTGTGTTTTTGGCTTTGGAGAGGGCTATTTTAACCTAAGTGTCTGTGATTTCAGGGACACTACATTCTTCTGGTGTGGTTATGGGCACTTTTGGGGGTGAGAGGGGGGGTGAAGTTTGCACTGAACCTGTCTGCCAGGATGTTTGTGATATCGGTCAGTTCAGTGTATTTTGTGCCATTCTGCACTAACTCCAAACAGATCTGGGAATTGCCACTTAGATTCTTGACATAGCTAAAGAATGCCTTGTGGTTATCTTTGGAGTCCTTGGAAATTTTTCTTTCGAAGCTAGCCTTGGATGATTTTATGAGGGATCATAGTTTCTTACTGATACTGATCAAGGATGTCTTCCCCTTTTGGAATTTTACTCTTTTCTGTACTAGTTTCCTCCTTCTATTGCACAGCTTGTTTATGGCCAGGGTCCACCAGACTGGTTTCCTTTTCTTGGAGGAGAGAGTCTTGGTTTTGCTTGGGATAGCACGATCCATACATTCTTGTAGGTGTCCATAGAGTGCATCAGTAAAGGATTTTGCAGCTTGGGCAGTGTTATCCTTTAGCATGGGGGATTTTAAACGTTCCACCTCGATCTTAAGTAATGTGAAGTTTGCTTTTGAAAAGTTTTTTACAGTGGTTTCTTTGACCAGGGGTGGAGCAGAATGTGGATATCCAGAGTGATTAGTTTATGGTCAGATCTAACCAGCAAGGGGTTGACCTCCGGTGTTGAACAACGGTCGTCCATGTTGGTGATGACCAGGACCAGTATGTTGTCACCTCTGGTGGAGGTGTTGACCAGTTGATCCAGGGTGCTTGAGTTTATAAATTCTAGGAAATGTTGGGCAAGGGAGTTAGTACTTGAGTAGTTCTCCCAGTTAATGTTTGGGTAATTGAAATCACCCAATATCAGGGTGTTTGGTAGGACCATTATGTTTCCCAGTGTTTCCAGAAATGTGGAATGGGGGTCCTGGGACATGGTGGGCGATCTGTAGCAAGCTACAATTTGAATTGCAGTTCTGCCTGTTGTTAGTTGCACGTGGATGATCTCTGAAGCATCGTGTTGTGTCACTAACCTGGAGGTGTGGGTATCCTTGATGAATATGGATATGCCTCCTCCTTTTGTATTTCGTTCCGGGTTTTGTGGCCGAAATGTATGGTATGAGTTGTAGCCTGGTAGTGCTGGGGTGTTCTCTGGAGCCTTAAACCAGGTTTCTGTTACTGCACATATATTGATTTTCGTCATACTGAGGAGTGCCTCAAGTGCGTGCATTCTGAGGTTTAGACTTCTGGCATTGAGTAGCATTACCCTCAGTTTTTTGTTACTTGTGCTATTTACAGCGTGGGTTTGTCTTTTGAGACTTGCCTAAAAAAGGCACAATGGGGGTGGCAAGAGCCTTGGCCAGTATTCGAAAGCCTAAGAGTGACAGGTGGAAGCCGTCTCTAGTGAAGCAGCGTGGCTTGTAGAGCATGTCATCCCAGGCTGACAGACACTGGATCCCCTTTGAATGACACCAGAAGCTTAGCCAATTGTTGAAATTAGAATGAAAGCTAATACAGCCCCTTGGCTCTCTCTTGAAACTAAAAAACTAATGCTCTCTAGAAATAAGGTCTGGGCCAAATGGAGACGCCATAGAAACAGCTCTGCTTTCTTTACTTCTCCCAGCTTAGGAATCTTACCAAAAAAGCTATAATCACTGATAAAAGAAAATACTACTGTGAACTTCAAGAAACAAATTTCAATAAGCCTAAGCAATTCTGGTCATCAGTCAACAGACTTCTTTCACCAGGAACAACCAAAACTCTCTCCCCCCTTGATGCTGACCCTGACACCCCTCTCCTAACTGCATATGCCTTTAACTCTTTCTTCTCTGAAACTATTCATTCTCTTGCGAGACAACTGAACACCAACAACTTCTATCCCCCTAATAATCTAGTAGATTCTTCTTACAACTTTTCTCTACAACCTATCCCTACCTCCTTCATCTACAAACTAATTCACAAACTGAAACCTTGTACCCCCTCTGCTGACAAACTCCCTTCTCTTTATCTTCAAAAGTCTGCCAAAGAAATTGCTTACCCAATATCTATACTCATTAATAGGACAATCCAAGAGGGAACCATCCCTGATATCTGGAAAGTCTCTCATATTATCCCGCTACACAAAGGTGGTAACTCTATTGACTACTCTAACTTTAGACCAATTGCTCTTCTGTCACCCCTAGGAAAAATCATTGAGAAATGTATTCATCAGCAACTTGTACAGTATCTCTCCTTACACAACATAGTAGCTAATTGTAAACACGGCTTTAGACCTCATCATAGCACCACCACTGCCCTTCTGTCCTTTGTAGACACCATCAATAAGAATCGTAACAATAACCTTCTCTCTTCTGCTCTATTCATTGACCTCTCCAAAGCCTTCGACATGGTCAACCACTCTTCCTTAATCCACATCCTTGAATCCCTCTCATTTGATAACCTTGCCATTAAATGGTTTAGTTCTTATCTGAGTAACAGACAGCAAGCCGTTCTTTGGGATAACCACATCTCTTCATTACTGCCCATCTCCATCGGAGTCCCTCAAGGCTCTATTCTTGGTCCACTTCTTTTCTCCCTCTATATTAATGATCTTCACACTGTAATCCCTCAAGCTACCTGTATTCAATACGCTGACGACTCTACCATTATATGTTCAGCTTCCTCCTCCTCAGATTTAATCTCTCTAACTCAAAATATTTTTAATACAGTAGAAACATGGTTTACTAGACGGTACCTCCTTCTGAACACTAAAAAAACCAAACTTCTCCTCTTCTCCCCTACCACTCGAACCTCTTCACCAAACTTCACCATCTTGTCTAACAACGCCACTGTCATCTCTCCTGACTCCACAACTAAACTGTTAGGTATAACCATCGATAACAATCTCACTTTTGATCAACACATCAACATCACCATCAAATCAGTTAACAGAAAAATAGGATCCTTATACCGTATTAAACCTTTTTTAACCCCAACTACCAGAGTTACTATTGCCCACTCCCATCTTTTATCCACTCTCTTTTATGCCTCACCAATCTTAACCAACCTTAAGAAAACTAACCTAAACAAACTAGCTATTTGCTGTAATAACATCGCCCGCTTCGCCACAAGTAACCCTTTCAGAACCCATCACTGCCATAACTTGAAACTTCTAGGCTGGCTTGAACTACAAAACTACCTTACAACCGCACAACTCACTATTGCCCACAAAATACTACACCAACCTGATAACACCCCTATACTCTCACAACTCTTAGTCCCCTATAGCAATCTTACCTCCCTTCGATCCTCCTGTAAACTCTTGGCCAGTTCTATTAAGTCTAACAACTCAGCTGGTGACTCCTTATTTACTAATTCTGTAGGTAGAATTTGGAATCTCTTACCTAGGGAAATTACACAGATTACTTCCTTACCCCTCTTCAAACAAAAAATTAAACTGTACTTCCAAAACCACTGGCTTTGTTCTTGTAGTACACCAGACTAACTTCTCCTCTCCTTATCTCCCTCCTTTCTCCTACTACTATGTTTATCTTAGTCAGTCTAGCTAATACCTTTTATCCTTTCACCCTTGAACTTCTTTCCTCTCTCTGACCTTCTCCTTTCTTTCTCTCCCCCCTCTTCTCTTTGCCTTCTCTGTCTCTTTCTTTTCCCTATCTTCTGCCTTACCTCATCTTCCTCTCTTCTAACTTGTGTGACACCCCTCTTCCTTTTGTCCTTTGTACCCTAATCTCTCTCCATATTTTAATATGCTTTTTATTTTCTTTTTCCAAATTTATATCCTCTCTAATTGACTTTGTATTTTGTCATTATACAATTGTATGGCTTGTCTATTTCTTGTCTTTCTTTTGAGTTTATCAATTAATTAGTTTTTTACTAACTTGTTTTAATGTTGTATTCTTGTGTGGAGCTTTTCTCCCTGGGCCTCTACTGAAAATGGAAATATATCCAGCTAGACTAGCCCGGTCAACAAATGTAAAATAAATAAATAAATAAAATTGATAATTTTTTCTTTATACCATGGTATCATTCTTGGTGAGGGCATGATGCTACTCAGTGTCAGGGTCATACCTCCCTGGGCTACTTGATCAGAGAGCTCTTCCATATCTCTTTTCATGTAGTCCAGGGAGGTACGGCTCAGGTCATTCACACCAACATGGACAATGACAGAGTCGTATTTGTACTTGTTCTGGAGAGACCTGAGTGCTTGTGTTATGTGGCGGATCCTGGCACCCGACAGGCAGCTAACAATAACCTTCTCCTTGTTCAGCCTGGTGAGTGGGACATCAGTGTGCCTGACTATAGAGTCTCCTATTACTAGTATGTTGGGTATGTTATTTTGTCTTAAGGGCTGTGATTGTGTGGCACACTGGTTTTGTGAAGTATGTGTTTCATGGTTTGTGTTGGGGGGGTGGAGGTTGCTTGGATGTCTGCTTTGGAGGTCTCTGTTGCTTTAGCAGATTTTTATTTAGAGTATGTTTTTGTGTATTTATGTGTGTTTTTTGCTGGTGCTGGTTTCATAGTTCTATGTGAGACTGGTGGTGTGATGCAAGTAATTCCCTTCTCCTCTTGACTGTCTGGTCCAGTCTTGGGCTGAGAGAGCTTTGCCTCCAGTTTGGCTGTATAATTGCATCTCTCGCATGTATTAGTGTTTGGTGGTAGGAGGAGAGGGTTGTCTGTGTACATGAGGCAGTTGTAACATTGCCTCAAAATACCCAGATTCACCAGTTGGACAGGAGAGTACACCTGAAACTGCCCTTTGGACATGCTTGGATAGGTACAGTGACCTGTTTTACTGATTGGCTGGTAAGGTTGACTAGAGAGCCTTGTCCTTCTCTACAGTATAGGGGGTTAGTGCTGAGGTTTATTAGTGCTTGCTATGAGTTTTGAGCAAGTGCTGGGCTGAGAAGTGAATGGTTTGAGTGCTTAAGTTGAAAGTTTGTCTAGTCCCGAAGGAAAAATTGAAGAGTAGACTTTGTGGAGCTGGGAATAATTATACCCTAGATACCCGGTGCACAAAACCGTGCTAATGCGGGTTTTATAGCAGGAAAATGAAAGAGATAGAAATTAGCTCAAACTGGCCAATAAACTACTAATGTCTGGGCAGAAACAACTCCTCCAGGGACAGATAGGCTGCTCAAATCTCCCCTGTCTCACAGGTGAACAGAGAAACTTCCTTCTATCCAAGTAAGGTATGGGCAAACACAGAAACTTGTAACACAGCCCTGAATTCAGCACTAACCTGAAAACTGGAGTATACTAACTTAGAAAGGC
This sequence comes from Protopterus annectens, assembly GCF_019279795.1. Taxonomy (NCBI): domain Eukaryota; kingdom Metazoa; phylum Chordata; order Ceratodontiformes; family Protopteridae; genus Protopterus; species Protopterus annectens. Next base: position 718,874,343 of record NC_056744.1, read on the forward strand.
GGGAAAACAAGTTTTTTTTTGTTTTTTTTTTCCAGAAAATAAAGCATATACAATAAAAAAAAACACTTTAAATGCACAGAAATGGCTATCACACTTGAGTGTGTAGCCTACAACAGTTAAACAGATAATTTAAACACAAAAACATCTTTGTTAAAATGCAGACAGTAAAATAAGTACAATATGTAGCTGAAACAAGTTTTTAAATCACAGAAACTCTAAAAAATCGGCGTTTTAGGCAGAATTAGCTAAAGGCAGCAAGAAAATGCAGAAAAATTATACTTAATCACTCCAAAGTCTCTCTTTTGTCTCTCTGCTGCTGTAGAACTCTGCAGGGCACCAGGCAGGAGCTTGCTGAGCTGTATACATGCACAAAAACCTTGCAAATGCGGGAAATGAAAGAGATAGAAATTAGCACAAAATGGCCAATAAACTAATTTCTAGGCTGAAACCACTCCTCCAGGGACAGATAGGCTGCTCAAAGCTCCCCTCTGTCACAGGTAAATGTACAAGTAGCATAACTAAATAAGAGTTTTTTTAAGTTATCTGAGAAGCTTCATTCCTATATATAGTATTGTTAAGACATTAAAGTGTAGTGCTGAAGTGCCATTCAGTGTTGCTTACAAACAGCCAGACATGACCAACATGTTTACTAGGAAAACTGAAGTGGCATCTGTCCCCTACTCTGCAGTATAAGCTACTCCATCTACATTTGTATGTATAGTGCACGAGATCTATAACTACAACTATGATTTGGAAAATGCAAGCTGTTGGGCATTACAGCAGATAAATTTGCCTTTTCCTATACAGTTGCAATTATTATGCACATTTGTAGGGAATGACTAGTCAGATTATTATTTTGCCCATTATTTTAGCCTAGAGCTGAAGTATTTATTTGTTTGATTATTAATGTATTTATTTATTTATTTGTTTGTTTTTGTTACTGGGAAAGTTCTGCTGAGTCATGCAACACCCCTTTTCTCTGGAAGCCCGTGGAGAAGAGCTCCATTTTATAAAGTGGAAATACTTATAGAAAGAAACATTTGTCTGTTTGTGTCTTTCGGCTTTTACCAGTTAGGGGTTGCCACAGCGGAACTCTGGTCTGCTAATGATTGGCAGTAGATTTTTACGTACTGGCTTGTCGGGCCTAATGCACAACCTTCAACGAAGGAACGTCCATTCACGCATGTCGCTACACAGAAAATGCTCTAACTGAGAATCGAATGGGCAACGTCTAACTGTGAGGCGACAACGCTACCGCAGTATACTTATAGAAAGAAACATTAATAGCTAAAATTTGCAAAAAGGTCTTCCACAGCGACAAAACAACTAAATTACTGAATAAAATATTAACATAAAAGACTGATAGTGAAATATAGCTTAATTGTACATAGAGTAAGGGAAAATAGATACAAACATTTCTATGAACAGAGTAAAGACTTCTACGAATACGATACATATGTACATTTCTATGAGAAATAGTGGCCTTCGAGAAAAAAATGAAGTAGAGATAGAAGGATTATTTAGTGGAGAGATGAAAGCTGAGTAAATGAATGATAGAGAAAGAAAGAGAGAGAGGAAAAGGAGATGCTGTAAACATAGGTGTGATGAAAACATTAGCAAACTGTATACATTGTAAAGATGATGTAAAATAAGTAAGAGAACCAGGAGTAGACTACTGTTAAGGAGGGATTTATCACCGAGCTGGAAAGTGAATGACAACTTTGAGGAAGTTTCTGCTCTGTAAAGCAATTTGTTAAACAATGTAGAGATGTTATCATGTAAGCTAGAGACCCATATTATATTATGATGTAGACTGGACCTAGCAGGAATATGGAAATGTGAGTGTCAAGCTGGTGGTATCTTCAGCTGGGTAAAGAAAATTAACAGAGATAGCGGGCTAGAATGAAATTAAAGTGAAGAATTTGACTAGGGTGGTTGGGATGGAAAAGGGAGGACATTTGTCACAGTTTGGGAGGTTGGAAGTTTAGGAGGGCTATTAAAGCAGTTATGGGATATGGGAGATGGAACTGAGTAGAGGCAGTTTTAGTGAACATTTAAAAGTGTGATGGTTTTCATGTCTGTTGCTGAGGGGAAGGGTATTCCAAAGTTTGGCTACATAGTTGAAGTAGTGAGCCCCCCTGTGTGAGTTAGTGACTTTTAAGTTGCAAACTACATGCATATTTTTGAATCATAAAGATCTGGGTGGTGTGTGCTATTGTAACAGCTAGCTCTGAGCTTGACATTTCTAAGGTTTGAATAGTATTTTGTGGGCCATTTTTACCTGCATGACTTTGAGGTGGTTAGGAAGCTCCACCTGTGAAAGGTTTTGGAGTGTATACAGTGATGGATTTAATTGGGTAGATGTGCTACAAATTTGGCTATTTTATCGCAGAATTGGTTGAGTGTGGCCAGAAGGGTGGAGTGGATGTTAATGAGGATAGGGGAGACATACAGAAGGCTAGGTAAGAGATAGGCTATAGCTGTTGTTCTGTAAGCTTATTGAGAGAGACATTGACTGACCTTCTACCTGATTCCCAGTTTTCTGTGAATTTTATTTTGATGGAACATTGAATGTGGGCATCAAATTTGAATTATTGTCAGTGGTAAGACCAGGTAACTTTGTATTAAGGACAGTACTCAAGAAACTGTGAACTGTCTTGTGCTGTACTTAGGAGATTTAGGTGTGAAAGTTATTTGTTTTGTTTTGTTTTTTTAGGATTCAGCAATAGTTGAGAACTGGCCAACCATTTCTCAATGATGGTAAATGGAAGCTGTTTGAGGATCTATAATTCAGGTATGGTAGATGCTGAACAGATGAGGACTGAGTCATCTGCATATCATATAGGAGTGGATTGTCCAGAAGCTGAACTCAGGTTATTAACCTTATGTAAGGTCAACATTTTGAATTTTGGAACTTTCAAATACAGGTTTAGAAATGAAAGATCTAGTACTGGTCTCTAACAGGCCTCTTTCTTTGGTACCAGAAACATTCTGAAAAAAAAGCCTTTGCCCATTTGAATTATGGGCACTGGTTCTGTGATTCCTTGGGTGTGCAAAGACTGAAGAAACAGAAGAAAATATTCTGTTTACTTCAGGGGGTGGTGAAGTTTTTGTATCCTGTGCAATCTGCCACTCTCCTATATATCGGACAACTGTTCCTGCCTTCTTATCATGGGGACCGAAGTTGTGCTATGTCTTTAGTTAGGTCCATTGGGTCTGCATGTCAAGTAGGGGCAGAGCAGAAACAGGAAGTTCAGCTAGCAAATTCTGCTTACACTAGAAAAGACACTACCAATGATCTACAGAACAGCTGGGAAGGAATCAGGTCAGTCTCTTATGGCTTATCTTTTAACTTGGTCATGAAGATCTGAGTTTTTTTTTAAGAGATCGGACTACCATTTTCCCCAGCTGTTGCCGTTTTATTCCCATTGTTGCCCCTTGAAGCTACAACATAGTAACTACACTGCATGAAGTCAGCTATCAGCAGCTCCCCAGGGAGGGAATGGAAGCTTCGGCCTATAGGAGATGATCACAGATTGCTCAACCAGTAGCTCCACTTGTGGAAGAATAATAGATTTTGCAACATGTATCTTAAGTCTCCACTGTCTTTGATTTCACAAAATGTCCTTGATTTTTCTTTTTGTTGTATGTTTGGTCTGTCCCTCTCAAAATTTGTGGTTTTCTAGCAAATTATTAAGGATGTTAGTCACTAAATAATGACAGGCACATTTTTTGATACAGACTTTGATTCATGTATGGGAAACTGACATTTGCAAATGTGGTAACAACAGTCGGGTGTCTCAAAGGCTAATGAGCTGCTTACTTGATATCACATCTTACGAACGCACTACCCGTGAGTTAATGCAGCAACAGTTTAGCATTTAATATTATCTTATTTCCACAAGTCATTTCTGGCATTGTTTTGCGTTTGGCATCCCCACATTTATATTACTGCTTTTAATAGTGTACAGGGATTGTACATCCAAAGTACACAAATATGAGTCATTGGTTACCTGCAAGTCATTAATAAGTTGTAGAAACTCAACAGAATCTTTAATATGAGCCCTCACTAATTGTAAAAGAGGTTTTACTTGTTTTTCTAAATAGACAGACAAGGGTTCCATAAGGGAGCCTCGTCCAGAAACCTTTGGTCTCCCTGGAGGATTTGTACATGATTTGTATATTTTTGGCACAAGTTAAAACCACTGTGGTTTAGGATCTTTCACTATAAGATGTCTTAATATATCATCTTCAATCATACCTCAGTTTTTTGCTTCATTTAAAAACTTGTCAACGAACGTTTTAAAGTTTGCCCCTGGATCAACAGGCAGCTTACAATAAGAAACCACATCAAGTTCAGGTTTTACTTCCCTATCATAGTCAGTAGAATCCAATATAACCACTGCCCTACCCTTATCTGCATTGCCCACCACTGTTTGATCATTATTAACAAACTTATGTAAAGGCATTAAATGTTTTTCATTGAAATTATTATTATAATTTCTAAAGGTTCTATATCATAACCCCGAAAAGTCAGCTCAGCGAATGGCATTTACATCAAAAATGCCATTCGTTGAACTCGTTCTTGTGGGGGGCTGCGTCCCCACACCCCCCACTAATTATATATACCAACTCCAAGATCGCACTACAGTGAGGAAAGGGCAAATTTTCCGATCTTCACTGAATGGCATTTTCGATGTAAAATGCAGTTTGCTAAACTGACTCTTCAAACATGTGACATAGATCCATTTCTAAAAATGGTATTTTGACTTACATGGAGGTCTCAAACCATTTGTTGTTCAAAAATTTTCACTGCTGGGTGGTAGGGAGGCTGGAATGTGGATTTCTTCAAAGAAAAAGAGGTGTCTGACCTTATTCCCACTTCTTCTCTCTGACTATAATAATATCTTAAGTTTAAGTTGCAACAAAAACTTTTAATGCCCAAAATGGTAGAGTATTGTGATGTATAAAATGATGGAGCAAATCCTAACCCTGTATTCAATACTTCCATTTCATCATTTGAAAATGCAAAAGATGATAAATTTACAACCAACTGATGTTCATCAGGTTCACTCTGCTCTCAATCAAAAATCACTTCATCATTTTCTTGAAGAGACCAACGAGTGCCTCAAACATGGAATCAAGTGCATCAGACTTTTTGTCCAATTATTCTAATACGGTTATGGAAACAGATATAGCAGGTAGTACTGATGCCATTTTGCCCTCAAATAAGAAATCTAGGGGCTCCATAGATATACAGGAAGGAAGCATAGAAACAGAAGTCGAAGAAACTTTCAAGAAAATGATGAAGTGATTTTTGCTTCAGAGCACAGTGAAGCTGATGACATCAGTTGGTTGTAAATTCATCATCTTTTGCATTTTATATAGCATTTGCCTACCCAAATGATGAAAACATTGTCCACAAATGCTTGTAGTATTTCATATATAGACCTAGTTTTTCATCTGTTTAATACAGCAGTTTTCAGTTTATTAGTGCATAACAGCATGCGTCCAATGGGGTCTACTTTAGCCGCTCGAAAGCCGAAAAACCCGAATACAGGTAGCATGACACGTAAAGAGCGAACTGCGAATACGGCGAACGAATGAAACCACGAAAGTGGAAATATCGAATTCGCATAGTTGGCCCGTCTGCGGTATAGCTCCGTAAGGTAAGTGTGCGATAGTTACAGACCTTGGGGTTAAGGTAAGTGCATAGGTAGGTAGTGTATGTAAGGTTTTGTGTAGGTAATGTATGTAAGGTTTAGTCTAGGGTTTTGTTAAGTGTATGTGTGGGGAATATTTAGTTTGTTTGGGTATAGCTCCATGGGGGAAGTGTGCGATAGTTACGGACCTTAGGGTTAGGGAGGGGTTAAGGATAGTGCATAGATAGTTGTGTATGTGGGGTTTAGTGTAGGGTTAGTAGTAGGGTTTTGGTGCTTTAATTTAGGGTTAGAAGTAGGGTTTTGGTTAGTGTATATATGTGTTGTTTTTATTGTATTTGGGTAGGTAGTGTGTTGCGGGTGGTGGGTTGGCCGACTATGACGGTTCGAGGGTTGAAATTCTACGGTTTAGTACATTCGACATATTCGCGGTTCGCTCTTTATGTGTTGTGCTATTTGTATTCGGGGTTTTCAGATTTTGGGAGGATAAAGTAGACTCATCCAAGGCATATATACAATAACATCCTTAAAGGCCAAATGTTTAGAAACTCCAGACTGCACACAAAAGATCAGAACTTTGAAGAGGTGATTTCCTCTTTGGGACTGCAATTCATATCTAGAGAATATAAACACAAAGAGTTCATACATCAGATGAATGAAATAAGGAAACAGACTAACACATGGAAACTCTTCTTTTTATGTGAATAATAATATGTCAGCAAGCAATACTGATGAGCATCTACCCAAGGCCACACATGTTGTTTTTGTCTTTCGGCTTTTCCCAGTTAGGGGTCGCCACAGCGGAACTCTGGTCAGCTAATGATTGGCAGTAGATTTTCACGAACGCCGAGATGCCAGCTCAACGTTCAAATTTCAAAGAAGGCACGCCCATTTACGCATGTCTTTCAAATGCCCACCCAACCGCGGGGAGGACATGCAGACTCTACAGAGAAGGCACTCCCCACACTCCAGCCGAAAATCGAACAGGAGACCCTCTTGTTGTGAGGCAACAACAGTACCGCTGCACCACCGCAAAATATTCTAGCAACACTCGTTATGTATGCAACATTATTAGGAACAACTGAAAAGTCTTGGTCAGCAATGAAAAGATAAGAGTGAATGCTGTAATTAAATCAAAAGGTGCTTCAACAAAGTATTAGTTTAAGGGTGTGCACACACAATAAAGTATTAGTTTAAGGGTGTGCACACTTATGCAACCAGCGTATTGTACTTTTTTTTTATTTTTTAATATTTTTTTCCCCTAACAGATTTGTTTGTTTTTCAATTGAATTGTACAGGTTACAGGTCACATTAAAGGTGGGAAAAGTTTTGAAATGATTTATTGTGGTCTCATTTTTTTATATCACAAAAACCTGGCATTTTAACAGGGGTGTGTAAACTTTTAATATCCACTATATATGTGTGCCTGTAGATATATATATATATATATATATATATATATATATATATATATATATATATATATATATAAATGCGTGTACAGAGATAGGGGTGTATATATATATATATATATATATATATATATATATATATATATATATATATATATAAATTCGTGTACAGAGATAGAGGTGTGTGTATGTGTGTGTGTGTGTATGTATATATATATACAGAGAGTGAGCGAGAGATGTAGCTGTGGAAACAGGAGAATGTATTTTCTTAGCATACTAGAAAAAAAGTGGAAGTAACTAAGTGAAGTATTTTGTTTATTTTAGGCTTTTCCCTTTGCAATTTGTGAAACTTTCAGTTCACACAAGAGTGGAGTACTGCCTGAATTTGAAGCCAGCCTGTGGGGACCCCGTTTTCCTGAAGCTCTTTACTGAATATGCGGACATGAATAAGGTTTTTAATAAGTGGCTGAGGTTAATTCAAATGCTGCACTCTGCTAATCTGGCCCAGTACAATTCCTCCAAATCTGTTACTGTATCACATGGTACTGCTTTACAGGTAAGAAAAAGGTATTTCAGCAACTCAAATTCATGGTGGAAAATTATCTTGATTATCATTGCAGTAGCTTATTTCAGTGAGGACTCTCAGGTCACTTAACTAAATTTTGGGTTTTCTTGTTTACGTCATCTTGGGAATCAAGAGGTACTTTCCAAACAGTGAAGACGACATGCCTAAGTGTTTATTTATTTGTCTTTAGATAACCATGAAAGTCCAACTGAGTCAGTGGTCCATTTTCAGCGGAGGCCCAGGCAGAAAAGCTCCATGACAGGTTTAAAAACATTTAAACAGTAGCTGATGAGTAATTATATACAAGGGGAGAATTCTCCATAACAGATAAAAACAGATTGAAATACATATACAGAAATATTACTAGAGTAAATAGCAATCAAGAATACCATAGGTACTGTAAGTAGCAAGACACTTAGCAGAAGTGGATAACCTGTGTCAAGTAAACTAAATGCATAGTTATTTAAAATATTGACTATATGTGTAATAATATATTGGCTGTGGGAAATAATTGAGTATTCGACTGCCAAAATAGACAGAGAAATGGAATGAGATGAGGTGGAGTAATAAGCAGAAGGGAGAATTAAGGACATAGAGAGATATGATTAGTATTAGAAAGATGAGAATGTTATGGAAGGACATGAGAGAGGAAAATAAATAAGTGTTGGCTTCAGTGGTAAAAGAGCATATATGAGTAGTATGATATCATTAAAGTGAGAGCTTCGTTTGATGTTAGGCCATTATTACCTGCTAATATATTAAGATGTTAGTGAATTCAGAGTGAGAAAGGCATAGTTATAGTGAGTAGGTGGGCATGCATCTGTTTTGAGGGTTGTGCATGTACAGATCCACGTTTCAGATACATATTTTTTTAGACTGGTCTTGAAATTGGAAAGGTTGCTAATATGTTTAAGGTGTAAGGGGTTAGAGTTCCATGAGTGGGCTACATAGCTGGACTTAAAAGAGATTCCTGCTGACAGGTATGATTTATAGGTAGTGAGGAGCATTTTGTTTTCAGATCAAAGTGGCCTAGCAGGCATGTATGCAATAAGTCTAGTAGTACTTTACTTTGTTCTGGTTTGTACATTAATTTGTGGACTAGGAACAGTTGGGTAAAAGTGGGTTGCTTAAGTAATTCAAGTCAATTGAGCTGTTTTATGGCTAAGCAGTGATGGGTTTATTTGACGAGTTAGTGGCAGATTTTGCTGTTATATTGTAGTACTGGTTTAGTTTATTTTGGATGGAAACTTGAAGGTTAAACAGTACTGAGGAGCCATGTAGTAAAGTAGCAAGGAGTTTAGAAGCCAGGAGTTTCCTGAATGAATTAGTTGTCGTTTTTTGTTCTATCAAATGTTCCTAATTTTTGGTGAGTTTTTTTAATAGACTGTTGCTATTTCATGTTAACATCAATTGTCATGCCTAGCAGCTTGGTAAGAGTAATGACTTTTATAGGGGTGTTATCAGACACTGCTCTTGAACAATTTTGTTTGAGGTGTGCAAGAGCTTTTGGGAAGAATAGAAGCAGCTTTGTTAATTGAGTAGTTAGGTGTCACTGAATCAGCCTTCAACTGATGAAAATGACTCTTGGCTGAGGTGTTATACAGTAATTAGGTTATTGGCAGAAGAGATTAATGTGGAATCTTCAACACATTTTATGAGGGATGTTTGATATTTGGCTGAGTATAGGTTATTGGTAAATAAGTGAGCCGTGGTGGTGCAGCGGTAGCATTGTTGCCTCACAGCGAGAGGTTCTCCCATTCAGTTCTCGGCTGGAGTGTGGGGAGTGCCTTCTGTGTGGAGTCTGCATGTCCTCCCCACGGTTGGGTGGGTGTTCGAAAGACATGCTTAAATGGGCGTGCCTTCTCTGAAGGTTGAACGTCGAGCTGGCACCTCGGCGTTTGTGAAAATCTACTGACAATCATTTTCGGACCGGAGTTCCGCTGTGGCAACCCCTAACCGGGAAAAGCCGAAAGACAACATGTTGAAAAGTAGTGGTCCCAGTATGGAACTTTGGGGAACACTGTTTTGATGAGTAGGAAGGATGAGTAAGAATTTTTCCAGTTAACAGACAGAAGTCTATTGAAAGGTAGCTAGAGAACCAATTGGCAGAGGTGTTTGACAGGCTAAGTGAAGACGGTTGTTTTAGAAGAAAAGTATGTGAAATGGTGTCAAAGACCTTAGACAGATTCAGAATCATGACAGAAACCAGTAGGCCTTTGTCTCTGGTTTGTTTAATAGTGTTGGTGAAGTTTAAGAGAGCTGTGGTAGTTCTATGCCGTGGTCTGAAACCATGTTGTATGGGGGTAAGGATAGTGTTTGCTTGTAAATGACTCATTAATTGATTATGAATGCATTTTCAAGGATTTTTGAAAGGGGGAGAGAATGGCAGTGGGACTAATGTTGGATATATCATTGGTATTACCTCCCTTGTGAAATAGGATAATGTAAGATTTTTTCCATAACGCTGGGACATGTGATTCCTGAATAGACCTATTTATGAGATTGGATATGGGAAAGGAAATTGAGCTGGCTGCTGTTTTTAAGAAATCACCAGGAATTCCATCTGAAGCAAGTGTACTTGGTTTAATTTGTTTGAGGTGTTTCTTTATTGTTATGGTAGATACTGTTTGAAAGGAGAAAGAGTGAGTATTAATGGAACTAGAAGGTGAGACTGAGTGGGATGTGGCCAGATTATTAGAGGAAGTCAATGTGTTTTGAGTTTCATTGCAAAGTAGTTTAGCAATGCTAGAGATAAAGTGATCATTGAACTTGTTAGTTCAGTGATGGCAAACCTATGATACGTTATCAAAGGTGACACACCACAACATTTTGGATGACACACCAGCATTCACCAGCACCCAAGTTACCAAAGAAACTGAATGAATAAAACTACAAGAAATATGTGACCCTGCACTTATCCATTAAAACTCAGCAATAAAAAAGTCATTAATTGATGTTAATCAAATCAAATGCAATGTGTTTCATATTTTTCAGTTCAATTTAAAATTATACAGTTAGACACTGACCGGTTCGACTCTCAGCTAGAGCGTCTTCTGCGTGGAGACATGCGTGAATGGGCGTACCTTCGTTGAAGGTTGTGCATTAGGGCTGGCAACTCAGCACGTAAAAATCAACTGCCAATCATTAGCGGACTGGAGTTCCGCTGTGGCTACCCCTAACCGGGAAAAGCCGAAAGACACAACATTAAAAGTAGGGTAATTTTTTGGTGCACTATTTTTAAACACAATTATCAGTGTGCTTATCGTTTTTCCCTATTGTAAGTCACTGATTTTTCTTTTACTTTCATAACACATAGCAGAACATATGATTGGACTGTATTTTTTAAATAAATGAATATGGAAAGATTTGTTTCTCTTTTGTTTTTTTTTGGGGGGGGGGGGGGTTGACATGCCAGCAGAGTCACGATAGGCATTTTCCAAATTTTTGACACACCAAGCCGCATCACTGTGTTAGTTCCATCTTCCAGAGAGCAATGGGGATTGGGGTTGGTTTACTATTTGAGCCAGCGTGTAACATTTTAAATATGGTGGCGCAGACTTGTCTAGAATCTTTGTAGCATCTATTCTGCAAATTGGAGTAATAAAGTTTCTTGTCAAGTTTGATTTGGCGTTTGCCTTTATTTTGTATTTCTGTTGTTTAAGATTTTCTGTTTTATTATTGAGCCATGACTTCCAGGCTTTATCTCTATTCCTCATTAGTTTCCTGGTAGTAGGGGTGAGCCAAGGAACAGGGTTGCTTTGCACTGATGTCCTTCAAGGATGCATCTGCAGTCCTTACAAATGGGTTGTCCTGCCTCAGGCAGCCCTTCGGTCGGCCGGATTCCAAAGTCTGGGTCCGGCGTCGGCTGATGTCGCCCTTTCCCCAACGTCAGAGCGCCTGGGGTATAAAAGCGTCAGCCGACGCCATCTTCCTCAGTCTTTCTTGCCGCGTGGTGCCCGAAGCCTAAGCAGTTCGCAAGTGCCGGTCGGCCAGCTCCTGTAACTTCAGCTACCGAAGACTTCAAAAGCTAAGTACCCCGTTGGGGACTCTTTCTTGCCTCAGCCAATGTCAGATCAAACGCTTAAAGTTAATAATTGCTTAACTTGTGGGAAACAAATACCTCATAAGGATTTTCATTCTTACTGCCTCCCCTGCCTAGGCCCAGACCACAATGTCTCGGCCTATACAGCCTGTGCCTCCTTCAACCGACGCACTCTTAGGCGTCGAGCGGAGTTTGCAGAAGAATTTTTTGGGGCTAGTTACTGTTACAATATGCCGTCGGAGATTCCGACTTCTCATTTAACCAAAAAACGGAAGGACAAGGACCGACACACGCGGACCGTGGTTTCGGCTGAAACCATGCCTAGGCCTACCGCGAGTGTCTCAGTCTCGGCTGAAACCGAGTCATTGGTACTTCCGACCGTCGAAACCGCACAACCGACAACCTCGGCCCCGGAGGCCTCTTCTGAGTCGGTTATAGAATTTCCCTCAGAAACCGGTGTTCCAGAAACATCCAACACCATTTCCCTAGACAAAATTACGCCAGCACGTGGAGCAGCCAGGCCTCCTGCATTCATGTCCATAAAGGCATTCACAAGGGCTAAAGCTGCTAAACAGCCAAAATCTCTGCCTCCCAAGGCTATTCCTCAGGGATCCACTACAGGTTCACAGATTTTAAGTTTAGCTGAGGACCTTATTTCCTTAATTAGGGGCTCTCAAACACATCCGGACAGGGGCTCTCATCCTCCTCTAGACAAAAGGCCCAGGGTTGAGCCCACTGATCCCCAGTCCTCTGATGAGGCCTCAGATGGCTCTGCTCTTTCAGACTACCAGGAGGAGGCCTTACGGCCTACGAGGATTCTGATGCAGAGGAATCTATTCCCTCTGCCTCCCCTCCTGAAGAGCTGTCCTTTGGGGAGACCCTTCACTCCATGAGAGAGCATTTCAAATGGCAGGGCCAGGAATTCTCTGATTCCAGGAAGAGATTAAGGACTTTTTTGCATTTACCTCAGCATAGACCTTTGGCTATTCCTCCTGTTTTGAATGTCATTGATGATGTGTACTCTGAGTCTAGCATTACCCCTGACTCCCTTCCTCCGGCTCCTGTCAAACCCGATAGGTACTACAGGGTCCCGGACTCACATCATTTCCTTTACAAGGCCCACTCTGCTGACCCTGAAACTATTTCCCAGGGCCCTAAAGGGGTTGCATCTGCCACTACTAAAAATCCACTCCCCTCTGAAAGGGAGTCCAGGGCTTTAGAGCAATGGGGATTGGGGTTGGTTTACTATTTGAGCCAGCATGTAACATTTTAAATATGGTGGCGCAGACTTGTCTAGAATCTTTGTAGCATCTATTCTGCAAATTGGAGTAATAAAGCTTCTTGTCAAGTTTGATTTGGCGTTTGGCTTTTTTTGTATTTCTGTTGTTTAAGATTTTCTGTTTTATTATTGAGCCATGACTTCCAGGCTTTATCTCTATTCCTCATTAGTTTCCTGGTAGTAGGGGTGAGCCAAGGAAAAGGGTTGTTTTGCACTGTTTTAAGCCTAAGGGGGCCATACTCTTTAACAATTCCATAAATACTGTATCTAATTAAAATAAACAACGGCATCACCAAGTGAGAAGATTTGTTGGATGTTCATTCCAGTTATCAGAGTTTAGTGAGGTGTTAAACAGTTGTGGGTCAGAATTATTCATGTTGTGAGAAGATTTATATGAGTGTTCCCTGGTAGACATATGCCATTCTGTTGTGGCATATGGACAGGTGGTCACAAAGCATGCTAGCTAAGGTGCTGTGGGAGCTTATATTGTTGGGATGACTTGTTAACCAGTCTGGGGTGGTAGTTTTACCATTTTTAAGGTTGATTCTGGTAGAATCACTGCTAAGTTGGGAGAAATTATATAGGTTTATACTAGGAAGCGCTGTCTCAATAGTGAGACTTTACTAGTTGATGTTAAAATCTCTTAGTGTAATTGTGTATGTGTGTACATTACCAGATAGCTAGACTAGGATGTTCTCCAATGTGCTGATATTGTCTCCAGGTGGGATATATAAAGGGCTGCCATACACATTGTTTTATGTGCATTTAGTTTTAAGTTTCTTAGAAGTAGTTCAACATTGAGGAAGGAGGGCATCAGAGACAGGAAAGGTGACAGGTTTATGCTACTGTGATACATTATTGTTACTCATACTGTTTTGTTTAATCTATCAACTCTAAGGATGTTAAAGTCAGTGTGTGTGTATGTGGGGGGGTATCTCTGTGTTACTGATATTCAGCTTGAGCCAAGATTCTGTTATGGTAGTATGTTTGGGGAGTGATGTTTTATTCATGCATGTAGTTCTGGTTCATATGAAATAGATTGAGTTTCTTGTTGCTATTTATTATTATGTCAGCAGAAGAGTTTAGGTTTTCTAGCAGGGTTGATTTATTGGTTGTGGAGTAACTAGATGCCTGAGAGGGTCCAGGGTTGGGTTGAACTTCACCTACTAGCAGTAGATTCAGTAGTAGTATGCTTATATGAATGCATTGTTTTAGTTTTTGTGATAGTACTTTTGAACCTTTTTTAGGGGCATGGAGTATTTTAGGTTTAATAAGGTTAGTGAAGTAATTTTTATAAGTGGGGACCTGTATTGTACAGGATGGATGAAGGGGTTACACTGTAATCATGTGTCTTTGGTAACAGGTGAAGTAGTCAGGGAGTTGTGTTTGGTAAGACATAGAGTAGGTTAATGATATGAGTATGAGAGAGGCTAGAGTGAGACATTGTATCATGGTGAGGAGTGGGGAGTTCAGGGTATACAGTGTTTTAAAGGAGAACATATATAGATGGTGTAGAATAGAGAACTAGGTTGCCACCTTTTCAGATGGCCGAAGTGGGACAATTGTGGTACAAACATCAGATTTTGCAGGACAAAACATACCCACGGCCAGTACAAGGGACAGAACCTCACTTTTTTGCCTAAATAAAAGCTTTTTCTTGTAGCATTTTAGTTGCTTATTCTGTTTCTTATAACATTTAGGTGTTTCAGATACAGAATAACTGTTTTATGCAACTATTACAGAAAATATAGGAAATAATTTTGCCCTAATATTTCAGGACAGTTGCCATTCTTACAATATTTTTGCAGGACACAACTGCTCAAAGAGGGACTGGCCCTCGCAAAGTGGGACAGGTGGTAACCCTATAGAGAACAGGTATTGTCAGTTAATAGTAATAAGTAGATGTAAGAGGATGTTATTGGTTGTTAGGTTTTAGTGGATGAAGTTGTAAATTGCTAGTTAGTTTTAAAGGTGGGCCAAAGTATTTGTCAGTTATGGTAATTTGATGATGTAAGAGGTTGTAATTGGTTAGGTAGGTTTTGGTGGGAGGATGTTGTTGTGGATGGGTAGTATGTTTGTGAGGTTGGGGCTAGGGTGAGAAATAAATTTAGAGGTGGTGAGGGTGGGTAGGCTATAAGAATGTGGGGTAGGGGAGCAGAGCGAGCCCAAGCACATCAAAGGTGAACAGAGTGGGTTGCACCTGGCAGTATTGTAGTTTGACCAAAAAACAATCTTGAGAGATTTTCTTATGACAGAAAATCACTTTTATTCAGTTTAACTTTTGTTGGTGGTGCTTGTATTACTTTAAAAAATTAATCTCTATGCAGCAAGGAAAGATGTATGTTCCAGCTGCATAACAAGAGAAACTAGAGAGGTAGTATGAATTAGAATGTGCAGTAGTGCACTGTTATGTATAGTGGGCATCTCTTCATGCACATTTGTCCTTGTTACAGCTATGTTGATGTCCTTCAAGGATGCATCTGCAGTCATAACATATGGGTTGTCCTGCCTCAGGCAGCCCTTCAGTCGGCCAGATTCCAAAGTCTGGGTCTGGCCTCGGCTGATGTCACACTTTCCCCGACGTCAGAGCGTCTGGGGTATAAAAGCATCAGCCGACGCCATCTTCCTCAGTCTTTCTTGCCACGCGGTGCCCGAAGCAGAAGCAGTTCACAAGTGCCGGTCGGCCAGCTCCTTTGATTCAGCTACCGAAGACTTCGAAAAAGCTAAGTACCCCGTTGGGGACTCTTTCTTGCCTCAGCCGATGTCAGATAAAGTAAATAATTGTTTAACTTGTGGGAAACAAATACCTCATAAGGATTTCCACTCTTACTGCCTCCCTTGCTTAGGCCCGGACCACGACGTCTCGGCCTGCTCTGCCTGTGCTTCCTTCAACCGACAAACGCTTAGACGTCGGTCAGAGTTTGCAGAGGAATATTTTGGGGCTAGTTTTGCATATATAATGCCGTCGGAGACTCCGACTTCGCATGTAGTTAAAAAAACGGAAGGACAAGGACCGACCCTCGCGGCGCGCGGTTTCGGCTGAAACCTCGGTCAGGCCTACCGCGAACGTCTCGGTTTCGGCTGAAACCGAGTCCTCGGTGCTTCCTGTTGCCGAAACCTTACAACCGACTACCTCGGCCTCGGAGGCTCCGGCCGAGTCGGTTATTGAACTACCTACAGAAACCGGTGTCCAGGACATGTCCGACACCATTCCTTTAGACAAGTCCACCCCTGCACGTGGTGCAGCCAGACCCCCTGCATCCATATCCATTAAGGCCTTCTCTAGGGCTAAAGCTGCCAAACTTGCCAAAGCTTTGCCTCCCAAGTCTCCCTCTCAGAGGTCTTCTACCAGCACTCAAATTCTCAGCCTAGCAGAGGATCTTATCTCCTTAATTAGAGGTTCTCAACCTCACCCGGACAGGGGCTCTCTTCCACCTCCAGACAAAAGGCCCAGGGTTGAGCTCTCTGACCCCCATTCTTCAGATGAGTCTACGGATGAATCTGTGTTGTCAGAGCACCAGCAGGAGGCTTATTTGGCCTACGAGGATTCTGATGCTGAAGAATCTATTCCTTCGGCCTCCCCTCCTGAAGAGTTTTCTTTTGGTGAGACACTGCATTCTATGAGAGAACATTTCCAATGGCAGGGCCAGGAATTTTCTGATTCCAGAAAAAGATTAAGGACCTTTTTGCATTTACCTCAGCATAGGCCTTTGGCTATTCCTCCTGTTTTGAATGTTATTGATGATGTGTACTCTGATGCTAGTACAGCCCCTGATTCTCTCCCTCCGGCTCCTGCCAAACCTGATAGGTACTACAGGGTCCCGGATTCTCATTTCCACCTGTACACGGCCCACACTGCAGACCCAGAAACCATTTCACAGGGCCCAAAAGGGGTTGCAGCTGCCACTGCTAAAAATCCTTTACCTTCTGAAAGGGAATCTAGAGCTTTAGAGCGATGGGGAAAGAAAGTTTATACTTCTGCAACTCTTTCTATGAGGGCATTAAATTGTCAATTCCATATGATTCAGTACCAAGAGTATTTGTTAGATGAATTGTATAAGAAACTTTCCTCCTCTGAGCCCCTTGACCGTAAATCACTTCAGGATCTGGTACATAACTCACAGCAGGTTAGCAACCATTTTTTGCAATGTGGTTATGATGCACTGGAAGCTTCATGTAGGTCAGCAATGACAGGGGCAGTTATACGAAGGCATGCCTGGTTGAAGGAACAATCTCTACCGGACCATGTTAAAGCTAAGCTCCTGGATGCTCCAATGGAAAAACAAAAATTATTTGGTTCCACGGCCCAAGAGGTCTTAAAGAAGTTTGAAGAAAAGGCAAAATCTGTGCAAACAGTCAAGGACTTTCTGCAGGTACAACCACCGAGATTCAGCAGAAATTGGCCTACTAAGAATTGGTCCTTTCCGGACTCAGAAAGATCACAGAGAGGCAGGAATAGGCGTACCAGAGGTAGAGGGCAAGCTAGAGGCCACTACAGAGGCCATCAGTGGCAGCCACCAAGCCAGAGAGGTAGTGCAGGAACAGCAACAACAACTGCTACACCAGGACTAACACAATGACTTATTTTTGACTCCGCCAACCAGGGCTCATTTAGAAGCACCATTGGGCGGAAAGCTTTCTTTATTCTTAAAAAATTGGCATTACATTACAAGGGACTTATGGACACTGCAAATAATAGACAAAGGCTACAGGTTCCATTTCCACACATTGCCAAAAAGAAAAGGAATGCCAGACCTGCCTCCAAATCAGAGGGCAGAGGCTTTGAAGCAAATCACCAAATTACTACAAATGAAAGCCATAGAGAAGGTTCCTCTATCAGAACAAGGCCAAGGTTTTTATTCAAGGTTATTCCTTGTTCCAAGGAAAGGAAATCAATGGAGACCTATTCTCGATCTGTCCGCACTGAACACTTACCTCATTGTGCCCAAATTCAAGATGCTGACCCTACAGCAGCTTCTTCCCATGCTGGGCAAGGAGTCTTGGCTAGTGACTCTAGATCTCAAGGAGGCATACCTGCATGTCCCCATTCGACAAAGTTGCAGAAGACACCTCAGATTTCTTGCAGGATCAGAGCATTATCAATTCTCAGCATTGCCCTTTGGCTTATCTACTGCGCCCAGAGTATTCACGAAATGCCTGGCATCAGTAATTGCACACTGCAGACTTCAGGGGATTCAAATCTACCCATATCTGGATGACTGCCTGATACAAGCGGACAGCAAGACAAATTTGTTAAAGGACTTGGACTATGCCATCCAGCTATTACAGGCCTTGGGATACACAGTCAACATCCAAAAATCAAGACTTGTACCATCCCAAAGGATAACCTTTTTGGGTGCAGATCTAGATACAACCACCCAAATGGCCTTTCTCACAGAAGAAAAACAAAAACAACTTCCAGATTACTTCAAGAATCTGACAAGACAAACTCAGCTAACTGCAAGGAAAATCCTGCAGGCCCTGGGTTTCATGGCATCCTGCATAATACTAATTCCACAAGCCAGGCTACATATGAGAAGATTGCAATGGTACCTAAGGAGTGTATGGACTCAGCACAGTCACAGCTTGGAAACTCTGATTCCAATCATACCTTGCCTTCAGAAGGAATTCCTGTGGTGGGCTCAAGCCTGCCAGACCAACAGAGGGTTGCCTTTCTTCAAACCAAAAGCAAACCAAACCATCACCACGGACGCTTCAGACCGAGGTTGGGGAGCACACATGGAGGATAAATGTATACAAGGGCTATGGTCTCAAGGGCAGCTGCAAATGCACATAAACCAAAAGGAAATGCTGGCAGTGATACATGCAATCGAGGCTTTCAAACCTTTCCTTCAACAGGGCCACCTGCTAATAAGGACAGACAACACCACAGTTATGTGGTACATAAACAAGCAAGGAGGCACGCACTCCTACCCTCTATGCAGACTGGCTATGAATCTATGGGATCTTTGTCTGAAACACAATATACAACTACAGGCCCAGTTCATGCCAGGGAAAGACAATACTCTGGCAGACAGCTTAAGCAGAACTACCATGGATGCACACGAATGGATGCTGCACCCAGACATCTTCTTACTCATAACACAGACATGGGGAAGGCCCGAGATAGATCTGTTCGCCTCACCCCACAATTATCAACTGAAAATTTTTTGCACAAGGACATACCATCCACAAGCATGGAAGGTGGACTCTCTCTCTTTCAGCTTTCCCACCAATCCCACTAATGTCCAAGGTCTTACTGAAAATCAGAGCAGAACAGCCAAAAGTGATCCTGATAGCTCCAGACTGGCCAAGGCAGCATTGGTACCCACTGTTGAAGAGCTTGTCACAGATGAAACCATGGCCTCTCCCATTATGGCCTCTTCTTCTGACGCAGAACAACTACAAGATCCTGCATCCCAACCTAAAGACCTTGCAGCTAACTGCCTGGAGCATACCATGACTCCTTCCCAGGACAGCTTATCCCAGAGGGTAAAGGACATTATTATGGAAGCTCGCCGCCCTTCCACAAGGAAGGCATACTCAGCAAAATGGAAAAGATTTCTCATTTGGAACACAACAAAAGGCCTTGATGTGACAGTGATGAACATGTCACATATACTGAAATACTTAGCAGAATTGTACCACAATGGCCTGTCTTATTCTTCCATTAAAATACATGCCTCAGCAATTTCAGCAGAATGCAATGTAAATCCTCCTGTCTACTCGCATCCTCTCTTAAGACAATTTCTCAGAGGAATCAAAAACATCAATCCTCCAAGGAGACCACCTTTACCTACTTGGGACCTCAACTTTGTGCTGGAAAAACTAACACTTCCTCCATTTGAACCAGCAGCATCGGCAGACCCACAGTTTCTATCCTGGAAAACTGCATTCCTTCTGGCCATAACTTCAGCAAGAAGAGTATCTGAGTTACAAGCTTTAATGGCAGTGCAGCCATTTCTTATTTTTCATCAGGACAGAGTTTCTTTAAGAACCAACCCAACTTTTATGCCAAAGGTGGTATCTAGGGTATCCTTGAACCAAGCAATTCATTTGCCTACATTCTTCCCAAATCCACAAAATAAAGGGGAGAAACTTCTACACACTCTGGATATACACAGGCAATTACACTACTATTTGGACAGAACTAAAAGTTACAGAAAGACTGACCAACTGTTTGTAGCTTATGCTGCTGGGACACAAGGAAAAGCAATTTCCAAACAGACAATCTCAAAATGGATAGGAAATTGCATTTGCTTTTGCTACTCCTTTCATGGAAAGACTGTTCCTGTGAATATTAGGCCTCATTCCACGAGAGCCACAGCCACCACTACAGCCTTCCTAAGTGGGGTGGCAACCAAGGACATTTTAGAAGCTGCTACATGGAGCTCCGTGCATACTTTTGCCAAGCATTACAATTTACCCTTATACTCCAGATCCAGAGCAGGTTTTGCTACAGCAGTCCTGCAGGGTCTCTTAACTACACCATCATTTTCTTAGTACCTCCACCCCCAGATTGGCTATGGTATTCTACCCATATGTTATGACTGCAGATGCATCCTTGAAGGACATAGTACAGTTTTGTACCTACCATAAATGTAGATGTCCGATAGGTATGCATCTGTAATCAGGTTTACCCTCCCTCCTTCCCCTCTGTGGTATTCCTAGGGTGGTTACCTCTTCATTAGCTAGCTGGGGGAATCTGTTATATTTTTGCATTATGTTTGGAATTTTTTGGCATTTTATCCAAATTTAGCCTTCATAGGCATCTGGGGCAAGAAAAACTGAGGAAGATGGCGTCGGCTGATGCTTTTATACCCCAGACACTCTGACGTCGGGGAAAGTGCGACATCAGCCGAGGCCAGGCCCAGACTTTGGAATCCGGCCGACCGAAGGGCTGCCTGAGGCAGGACAACCCATATGTTATGACTGCAGATGCATACCTATCGGACATCTACATTTATGGTAGGTACAAAACTGTACTTTGGGGATGTTGTCACTGAGTGCTTCAGTGAATTTTTCCACCAAAAATATGCCACAAGTGACCTAAGATTCTTCCATATTGTTCGTAGGTGTGCATTTTGTGTTTAAGAGAATGTGTTTACATTTTGGAGTGGGCTGGCACCCCATTTAAAATTAGTCCCCGTCTGCCTTGTGTTCACAGATTTGCCAGGATGGTCTCTGGCTTCCCACAAACCCAAAATTGGATTAAGTGAGTAATAGATAAAAAATAAATGAATGAATGTTGCTACTTGCTCCTTGAAATAAATTATTTCATCTTAAATGCATCTGAAAGCTGTTTGTTGGAAACATAGTGCATTATTACTCCATGTGTTTATTTGGTTAGTGGCATCCCATTACATATATTTTTTCATGAAAATTGCCATTGATAAAGCTGCAATAATTAGACTATTAAACACTGAAGGGCTTACACACAGAAGAAAATTATTAAAAATACTTTAAAAGTGGATGTTCTATCAAAAACAAATTTCTAGGAGCATAGCAAAGGGGACATTTCAAAATGATACACAAGTCCAAATCAAAAGGGAAAAAAATATATTTGGCTCCTTCAGATGTTTCGGTGGACTAAGTGAGAATGGCTATAGCTCACTTACTGAACAGCAATTTCAAAGCTCTTTGAAGGCCCCACTAATATTGCTCCCCCCTCATCACTGATTAAATGGCAATGTTGCTGTATATGCCTGTGGAAACCAGCAGTATGCCTTAGAAGCCCCTTATTAGTTTCTTATAAATCTGTCAAACGACTGTTGCTATTTAGTTTGTCAGCACTTTCTTTCATATAATTGTATTATTTATTTATATCATTTTAATAAAGTGTTATATTTCTGGAGCCGAGTGCTCCTCCATCAGCTTTTGGCTGCTGTCTCTTGTTTACTTATTCTTTTATTTATAATTTAATAACCAGGTAAATCCAATGACCCTTTTCATCCATAACCTGGGCCATAAATGCATAACACAACAACAGATAGTTTGCAATTACATGCAGCTCAGTAGTGCATAATGGCACATTTTGAGTAGGTTATAATTTACAGGACATGTTGTTCTCACACACATGCATGCATACAGTGTATCTGGAGTGTGTTATATAGTATCAACAAGTAACATGTTCTCTTTGTGATTAGTCAATTTTAAGAGAGTAGTACAAGTATAACTTGTTTATAATAAATACAATCTTTTTGAAGAAAAAAAGAGATAAATGGAAACATTTAACATGCACCAAAAGGATTGTTCACTGGTGGCCTGAACATGTGTAAATAGCAGTAATGATTCTGTTGTAGGCAATCCATTAAACTTGTGCCCCTAAAACATTTGCATTTATTCTCTTCAGCTAATACCTTTTTCATTTTTTTTCTTGAAAAGTTTTTGCTTGTCATGTAGTATTACAGTGTTTGGCATGTTGCTCCAGCTAATGCCTTTTTCAGTGTTTTCTTGATAGGTTTTCTTGCTAAGCAGTCTGACCACTGTCTTGTTCCAGCATCTTGGTACAATTTTGAGACTACTTTCCAGCTGTAGCTCATCTAAGCTGCAATGTACCTGAGTTTGTGAGTGTTCATGTGTGCTGTCTAACATAGAGTCTGTTATGTAGCAGTGTCCAGTATCTAAATGAAGATCTAACCTACATTTGGGATCACAGCTGTACAAACTACTCCAGCTCCATGCATTTACTCCCTTGCAGCTAGAATTCATGAAAAAAAAAACTCATACAACCTGAGTCACTACTCACAAACCACAGCAGCTCTCATTGCCCATAGAACCAAACTGCACAAGCTTTCTCCTCTCAGGAACTTATTCCTTGGCAAGCTCTTCGTATCGACATTAAGGAAATCAACACTTATTCCAAATCCAGAATGCAACTCAAAAAACACTTCATCCAAACCAAATGCTCCTGCTTAGACACAGGACATATCACTTAACCTATTTCTTTTCAGAGTCTCTTCTCCTCTCTCAAGATTCACTAAAGATTTACCCACTTTAGAAACTAATGTATATATTGTACATTACATTCTGCTTGTACATTGCACTGTGCTTGTTCACTGGAATGTATATACAGTTTTTTTTAAATATAATTAATCCAAACTATTCTGTTATTGCTTATGTTTTTGTATTTTTTGCATGTGAAATATTTTGCATTTCACCTAGGCTGAGCCTGAAATTGGTCAATATTGATCAGTGCACTATCCAGGCAAACACATACAAATAAATAAATAAACCATGTTGAGTAGCAAAGAGGGCCTTATGGAGACAGGTAACCAGTTTCCTTCCCTTAGGATGGTGCCTAGGTATTCTTTAGGATTCATGAAATGAATCCTAGTAGAGTTGGTTAAACACAGATTTACCCCAGGGTTATCATGTAAGATCCTGCTCAGTTTGGTACCTAAGCAGTATTAAGTGCTTAATGAGGGCGACAAGAATTTGTAAGGTTGTCTACTAAAGGTGTATATGACTAGGCATCTTATGGTCCCCATGATCACTTAACTATTATTTTTCAGCAGTAACCCATGACTGTTTGTAGGTATGTCAGGATTTACCCACAGTAGATGTGGTTTGATGGGTGGGGGAGAGGGGTGAAGACTGAGTGGTTAAACAAAGGCAACCATGGACAAATTCTGATATACCCACAGACAGGAATGGATTATTGCTAATATACAATGAAACTATTTAAAAAGAAATTGCTTACCTTTCTTAAATAATGCATTTGTATAATGCTACTGTAGTGTTCCTCCACATTCTTCCTTGTTTACTGATGTACTGCTCAAGCATAAGGTATGTATGTCTGTACACTGTCACAGTAGAACAGTGCAGGGGCAAGAGAAATGATGGAGAGAAAAGAATCTCTGTTGTGTTTTTTTAACTGTTTAAAAAACAGAAAATGTGAAGTTGTTCTATCTCGCCATTCATTCCGATTCGGCCTACTACAAAGCTCAAGGTTTTCAGACAGCTTGAGGTCAAGTCCCTATCCCATGATGCACCTAGAGTTACCTCAGATCTAGTTTGCTGCTGCAGTAGATCGGAGGTTCCTTGCACAGCTTGGGCCAGTATAATTCTTTTCTGATATTTTCTAGGATATTGTTATTTCTAAAAAATATTTAAAGTTAGTATTTGATACTGTTTAATAGTGATAGCCTTATAGTTGTTAGTAGAGCTATTTCTTCTCCTTTTGGCCTTGTTTTTTCTATAGGCCTTTAATATTACCATTCCCTTTGGTGTGCCTTTAAATCTTTATATGGCTTCTAGTTAAATAATTAGTGTGTGTGTGTGTGTGTTTTTTGAATAGTTAGTACATCGTTATTCAGCCCACTTGTTATTTAGGGCTTATTTAGATAATTTAGCTTACCAGTTTAACTTTGCTAGTCTCCTTAAAGTACAGTAGTTTATTGTTGTATACTGTATACCTGATTATGGCTGACCAGGATAAGCATCCTAAGTCAGGATTTAAAAAGTGTCCAAAATGTGGACAGATGATGTCTGTGACAGTCACATTAATTGTGTGTATTGCCTCGGAGCCTTGCACTTACAGGAAAGCTGCTCCATTTGTCATTCTTTTTCTTCGAGAGTTCTCCAGGAACAAAAAAGAAAACTTATAGATAGAGGACTTCTTAAACCGTCATTTCAGGAAGCTTTGAGTGACCAGGGTACTTCTAGTAAGTCTTCAAAGTCTTCCAAGACTTCTTTTTCCTCTTCTTCGAAAGTTAAAAAATCTAAAAAAAGAGTCAACGTTGGCTCCACAGCCCTCGGAGCTGAGCGTCTTGGCTTTTCGGAGCCAGTTCCCAGTCCTGGAACCGGTGTCCGAAGTTCTAAAATCACCTATTCTACAGTCAGTACCTCCATCCATCCATTCATCTTGGTCCTCGATCAGCCTGTCCGATTTGGATGTGGATCGTGTGGTACAGAATTTGCTACAGGTACCAACGTTCGCTAAATTTTTGTCGGCTCCGACCCAGGTGGTTTGGAGCCTAAAACTGTAATGCCATCGACTTCTTTTCCTCTTCCGAGCCATACCGGTCCTTCGGAGCTAGTTGGACCTGATGATTGTTCAGCCTTCTGAGCTGACTCCTGTTCCAGTGCCATTGGTTCAGTTTACTCAGACTTCCTCGGTGCCGATCGAGGAGTCTAGGAGCCGACACTCTCCTGTTGGGTCTGGGGAGGATAGTCGGACTGACTTGTCGGTTCCGACTTTGCCTCTCAGGGTCATGGCTCGGATGAGTACGGTTCCTACTTCTGGTTCGGAGCCCACTGTGCCGGTGCCGAGGGGATCGGTGGTTTCTTAGGATCCAGCAGTCCCTTCTCATCGTGGCATGGGTGCCTTCGAAGCCATGAGGAGAGTTATGTCTCCTAAGACATCTGTGACTTCAGGTCCAACTACCTCCTCCCCAAAAGCGCCTGTGCCCATTTCTGCTTCACAGATCCTTTCTAAGCGTAGAGATCCTGAGCCTCAGGAAGCCCCATTGGGTGGCCTCTGCTCTTCCAAGACCTCATCAGAAATTCCCATTGATGAGGTTCCCAGGAAGAGAATCTGTAAGAGGAAGCACTTAAACTCCCCACAGGAGTCTCTCACATCCAATACTGACTTGGATGAATCAGATGGGTCCCCACGGTCCCCCTCTGAGGATATCTCATTTGCTGAGATATTAAAAATCCTTAGGCAGAGGGGTGACTGGCAGTCCACCAACCCTACTGCAGATGAGTCGGTTCTCATGAAGGCTTTCGGGTCTCAACCCTCCACCTCTTGGATGTCTCTGCCTTTCGATGAGCTCATGGAGCTGGTCTCATGAAGGGCGTGGAAGTCTCCGGACACCATGGAGCCTGTCCCTAGGTGGTCTAATAAATTTATTTCTGCCCCCCAGGAAAAGTCTTTCCTTACCAAGGGAGTGCCAGTTGATGTCATGGTGGTGGCGGCAGTCACCAAAAAGGAGATATCGGAAACTTCTTCCTCTATCCATCCTTCTAACAGAGATTCTAGGATCATGGATAGATACGCGAAGCACACGTACAGTTCAGCGACTTTTGCGTTCACTGAACTATCTCACTTATTTTACAAGAATGCAAAGAGATCTCCTTAAAGAGTTTGGAGATACTCTTCAGGGTACAGTAGCTGCAGGAGCTTCAGACAAAGTCGCCTCCCAGCTTGCTACCCTCAGTTCCATAGTGAACTCGTCCATGCTTCTCATTTTATATGCAGCTGATGGAACGAGTAAGGCAGCGAGTACAGGAATTGCTCTTAGGAGACATTCCTGGATGTGCTTGTGTTCCTTCGTGGAGCCCTTTAAGTCATCCTTTG
Organism: Protopterus annectens; assembly: GCF_019279795.1. NCBI lineage: Eukaryota > Metazoa > Chordata > Ceratodontiformes > Protopteridae > Protopterus > Protopterus annectens. The sequence continues at coordinate 718,900,604 of NC_056744.1, forward strand.
TCAACGCCCCTTTTGATGGCGTGTTCCTTTTCAGGCCAAAAGTTAAGGAAACTTTGACCAGGTGTGAGCAGGAAGGAAAGACTCTGTCTGCCGGCGAAGTCCATTTTTCCACCCCTACCATACCCTACCCCAAGGGTCAAAAGGAAGGAAAGATGTGGTTCTGAAAAGCCCAAGGAGCCTTTCTGGGCACAGATTGTGAACCCCCCTCCAGGGGCAGAGGAGGAGGCAATAATGGAAAACGCTGTCCTCGTGGCAGAGGGGTCCGCAAAACCAGGGCAACAGAGATCAGTTCTTTGGGAAGCCCTACCAGCACTCCAGAAAGGAGGCCCGACTGTCCTGCTCTGAAGGCAGTTGGGGGTCACTTATCTTTGTATCCAGACACCTGGCTTAAAATAACAAACGACAACTGGGTACAAAGTATAGTGTCCAGGGGATATTTCATTCCTTTCGCCACTCCCCCTCCATTGACAACAAAAATCCCGGCTGTTCCACCCAGTTACAGGGAACAAGCAACAGTAGAGGTCTAAGTGTTGCTAAGAAAAAGAGTCATCCAACCAGTCCCAGCAGACCAGACAGGATCCGAAACTTATTCAAGATTCTTTTTAGTTCCAAAAAAGACAGGGGACTGGAGACCTATTTTGGACATCAGCAGACTAAACAGATCTGTCAAGAAAGAGAAGTTCCGGATGGTCACGCTTCAGTCGATACTTCCCTTCTTAGAAAAAGACAATTGGATGTGCTTGATAGATCTACAGGATGTGTAGTACCATGTAAAAATGGCCAGACCATCCAGGGATCATCTGCGCTTCTGGCTGGGAGCCAATCATTACTAGTTTTGAGCCCTGCCCTTTGGTCTCAGTACAGCCTCCAGAGTGTTCACCAAATGTATGGCACTGGTCACGGCTCACCTGAGGCATTTAGGATTCCTGGTGTTTCCGTACTTAGACGATTGGCTCCTCACCGCCACCACCAGGCATCAGCTAATACAAGCCAGGGACACCACTTTTACTCTTTGCAATCATTTGGGCATTACAATAAATTCAAAAAAATCTGCCTTGTTGCCATCACAACATATCGGTTTTATCGGAGCAGAATTGGACACCACCACCACCACCACTTTGAGACTTCCAGCAGGAAGAGTGTTACTACTTCATCAGCAGGTCCACAACATCGTATCCAAAGACAAGGCTCCAGCATCAGAAGTGCTAAAATTGCAAGGCATGATGGCAGCTACAATATTAGTGATACCGTTGGGTCACATGCACATGCGTTTTCTGCAATGGCTGTTATTCACTCAATGGTCTTATCAAGAGCTTCCAATGTCTCATCTCATAATGATCACAAACACATGCAAGAATGATCTTCAGTGGTGGTTGACCTCCCTTCATGTAACGATAGGTCGTCCTTTTATCCTACCCTCACCAGCGGCCACAGTGACCACGGACGCTTCCCTGATAGGGTGGTGGAGGCATTTTCAGGGAAGAATAGCCCAAGGCACATGGACCGAACAGGAGACACATCTGCATATCAATGTTCTGGAGATGAGAGTGGTACTTTTAGTGTTGCAGTACTTCCAGGACTCTCTTCCTCTGGGAACAATTGCGATTCAGACGGGCAACATGTCGGTGGTCTGGTACTTGAACAAACAAGGAGGAACCAGGTCCTATCCCCTTTGTCGCAAAGCCCTAAGAGTATGGCAGTGGGCTACATCAACCCAGCGCTTTCTGTTAGCAACGCACATCCCAGGGAAATCCAACGTAATAGCTGACAAACTGAGCAGGGCAATTTTGTTGCCTCACGAGTGGTCCCTCAAGAAAGAGGTAGCGGAGAGAATTTTCCGCAGGTGGGGCCAGCCTTGCTGCGACCTTTTCGCCAGCCACATGAACACAAAATGCAGAAGCTACTTTGCCCTGATTCCCCTTCCAGGAGAAGCCCCAAGGGATGCACTCATACACGATTGGCCTCCGGGTCTCCTGTATACATTCCCACCAATTCCCGTGATACCCAAAGTATTGCAGAAAGCAAAAGCCCTGGGAAGGACCATAATTTTAATTGGCCTCGTCAGATTTGGTTCCCCTTCCTTTGACTTTATCTGTTGGAAGAGCCTTGGATTCTGGTCCCAGTTCCAGATCTTCTGACGCATTCGTCGGGGGCTTTTCATCCCTCTATTCAGTCTCTGAAATTGACAGCTTGACTGCTCCAATTCCCAGCATAGCCAGGTTCCATAACTTCTCAAATGAAACACAGCATATACTGCTATCCTCTCATAAGACCTCTACTAGGAAGCTATACCTTAGCAAATGGAGAAGATTTTCTATATGGGCTTCTCAAAATAACATTGATCCCTACCAAGCCCCTATTTCCTCCATATTAGAGTTTTTGACTATGCTTTTCAATAAAGGAGCTGCAGCAGCAACAGTTCAGGTACAGCTTGCTGCTATCTCTAATTTTCACCTTGGCTTTGAAGGATTAAACATAATGCCACATAAGCTATCCAAAGCCTTTCTCAAAGGGACCTTTCATCTTAGACCACCTGTGAAATCCCCTTATACTCCATGGAATCTAAATTTTATGCTTTCACGCATTATACTCCCACTTTTCGAACCAGCTTCCTCATGTGATTTGAAATATTTGTCATGGAAGACTATCTTTTTAGTAGCCATCACTTCTGCCAGTAGAGTGTCAGAGCTTCAGGCCTTGTCCATAAAGCCTCCTTACTTGATTTTCCATGCTGACAGAGTGCCCCTGTGAACAAATCCTTCATTTTTACCCAAAGTCTGTACTGAAACTAACCTTACCCAGATCATAGATTTACCAGTGTTCTTTCCCAAACACACCAACAACTTAGAGTATATGCTGCACAAGCTTGATGTTCATAGACAGCTCAGATTTTACCTGGATAGAAGAAAAGAGTTCAGAAAATCAGAACAGCTTTTCGTTTCCTTTTCAGATTCCAGAAAAGGTATGCCAGTGACAAAAACAACACTGTCTAAATGGTTATCTGATTGTATCACATTTGCTTATTCAGCTGCTAATTTACCTTTACAACACAAAATTAAGGCTCATTCTACCTGAGCAGTGTCCACATCTTCTGCTAGGCTTCCTATAGACAACATTTGTGCAGCAGCCACTCATTACAAAATTGACAAGGCCTCCAGGGACAGGGCCTCCTTTGGGTCTACTGTCCTGAAAAACATACTCCTGTGATCCACCCGAGAAAGATGGTGCTTGGGACGCTACCCATCTGTAAGAATGAATGGCGCAATAGAACAACTTCACATAAAGAAATTATGTACTCACCATAACGTTCCATGTGAGTTGTTCATCTCGCCTTCATTCTTACTTCCCACTCTTCTACCCCCTCCAGGATTTTTTGAGGACCGAGATACTAGTTTTATCCTGGTTGCTCAGTCTTTCTGTGAGTTTTCTCCTAAAGAGTGATAGAATGGCACATGGTATTATTGTATGCAGCAAACAAGATCTGAGGTAACTCTAGGTACATCATGGGATAGGGACTTGGCCTTGAGCTGTCTGAAAACCTCGAGCTTTGTAGTAGGCTGACTCGGAGCCGATCCGAACCTATATGTAAGAATGAAGGTAAGATGAACAACTCACATGGAACGTTATGGTGAGTACATAACTTCTTTTTTTACGAGATAGCCAAAAATACAAGGAAAATCAGGTATGTTTCTGTTTCTTTAGTTTTCCCTGATTTTTCTCATATTTTGCTCTGTCCGCAGTAAAAGGGGCTTACAGTGGTGTTGTTTAGCATATGCCAATAGAAAGTCTGGCTGCTCAATGGTACTTTGGAAAAAGGTTTTGTTTTCTACTGCTATATGGTCAATTTACAACAGGCACTCCAGTTGAGTTATCCAATCAGCTATTCAATCAGCATGCTCATTTTTAAATATTGACAAGGCTTTATTGTGTAACTTCTGCTTTCCTATGTTCCTATCTTGTGCTGTACAGTTTGCAATAAAGCTGTATTATGGGGTGATAATAAAAATTACGGTAAGCTCATATTCTAGTCACAGCAGCAATGCATTTATTGCTACAGCTCTCTTAGCTTAGTAATGTTGTAACAAAAAAACAAGTAGGCAAAACTGCTGGCCACAGGAACAGGCAGTTGCAACAAGGTTATTATATATTATAAGAAGTTTATTGAAAAATTGTAGAGAGTTAAGCACTTTCGTCCCCCAGAATACTGGGACTTCATCAGAACTGCATTACACTCATCACTCCTCTCTTTTAAAAGTTCAGTGGCAGGAAACATTATTCACCATCCCCCACTCTGGAATTATAGATAAGCTCACTAAACTAGGTATAAATCCCTGTGTCACAAGATGGGTTGCCAACTGGCTCACGGACAGAACCCACACTGTGAAAGTAGCAGACTCCAAATCCGACTTCAGACCAGTGACAAGTGAAGTACCACAGGATTCAGTCCTGGGTCCTCTCCTGTTTGCTATCTACTTCTCTGAAGTACAGGCTAACACAGAAGGTCTTTGGCTAGCAAAGTTTGCAGATGGCTGCAAACTAGGAGTCATAATAGAAACTCCTAACGATGTGGACATACTACAAAAGGGCCTCACTGAGACAGGTGCCTGGTGTCAAAGCCATGGCCTGAAGCTCAATGCCAAAAAGTGTATTGTCACCCCCTTTGGTAAAAACTCTGTACCCATGAACTACCACATAAGTGGTAGTCTACTTAATGCCGAAAGTGTGATAAGACACCTTGGAACACAGATGGACAGTAGTCTCTCCTTTGATAATCACCTCGCCACAGTGGTCAGGAAATCCTTCTACATGGCTCACCTCATCACAAAAGGTTTCTCATCCAGAAAAAAAAGAGGTCATTGTTCCCCTCTACTCATCACTCATTAGACCCATTATAGAGTACAACACCCCTTTTGGTATTGTACCTCACAAGACATCTACAATAACAGGAAAGGCCACAGAAATACCTCACAAAGAGGATTACTGGCCTCAAACAGATGCCCTACGCAGACAGTCTCAGAAAACTCCAGCTTTACTCCGTCGCATATCGCCTACTCAGAGGCGATCTCTGCCTAACATACAAAGCTATGTCAAACCCAGAGCTGTTGGACATGCTCCACTTAAAGAAATCCCAATCCCTCCAAGCTACACGCTCTAGGGACCTAAAACTTGTCACCACAATAAACAGAACATGCTGGAGGGATACATTCCTGTCCCAGAGACTTCCCATACTCTGGAACAGACTACCTATCTATGTCAAACAGAGCTCCTCATTAGCACTCTTCAAGAAAAATCTTGATGATTGGATGGGAAATAGGAAATTCACCCCAGGGATAACTTCTGTGGCTCTGCTTGACAGGGGCACAGGAAAATAATTTTCTTGGGTGGCGAGAGCCAGGGT